>NC_088916.1:20072500-20182500 GCF_963576675.1 Euphorbia lathyris
GTCGATTGATTATCCTTATTCAGAAAAAAAAACCTTAATATTGATTACTTTTGTTTTTTTTTTTAGAATTTCATCAGAAAACCTTAACCCAGTTCTTTTATTGATAAAAGATAAACAAAATGAAAAATTGAATCATTTTATCCTATTCTTTTATGTTTGCTACTTAACCATATTCTTTTATGAAACTTAGCCATGTTCTTTTATGTTTGCTACTTATTCCAATTTTTCTATATTTTAGATATGGAAAACAGTATGAATAAAGATGGAACATGCCAAAATATGGGCTTCCGAAATGAAGAGTTCAATCTGAACGAAGCTGTAAACCAAAATGTGAATCAGGTTATGAGCCAACCAACTGTCCAACTAAATTCTTCAATGCCAAATAATAATGGTGAAGTTATGGGTAGAGACATATTCCCTCAAATTTTGTATGAGAAGTTTGCATATAATAGAAGGGGTAGACCACCTAATGCTATTATTAAAGGAAGGGATATCAACAATGTCATTAACACAGAAGCAAATAGAACTCGGGGTATGGAGCAACAAAATGAAATGGAAGAGAGTGACAATGATAGTGATGAAGACTATCGCTTATCTGACGATGAGGAGATGGCCTTAGAAGAAGGAGATGCAAATGATAATATTCTTATGCAAAAAGGGGGGGCAAATGGCAACAATGACTATATTTTTTATGAAAATATAGAATGTGACAATTCTAATTTGAGTGAAGTAGAATCTGACAAGGAGGTGGACATTTACTCTTCGAGTGATGATAATGCCAATGATGCAATCCATTCAAAGAGGAGAAGGAAGAGGAAGGATTTATTCCAGGGTTTGTATGATAACCCTTTTATTGATCCTGGAAATGGCAACATCAACTTTCAATTAGGTCAAGTTTTTGATGACGTAGCAATATTTAGGGGAGCATTACGAGACTATTCAGTCAATGGTGGATATGTTGTGACTAGGGTAAAAAATGACTTGAATAGGGTTACTGCTAAGTGCGGTGGTGTGAATTGTAATTGGAGAATTCATGCTTCTATGGTACAAGATGGTAAAACCTTTATGGTTAAGAAACTCAATGATGTGCATTCTTGTGTTCGACCTTTAGGGAATAAAAATCCTAATGCAAGGACCAAATGGATCGCTGAAAAGTTGAAAATTTTGCTACAAGGAGATTCTAATGTCACATATGACACAATGCAAGCTACTTTAACACATGATTGGGGCATCGAAGTTCCATTGTGGCAATTATATAAGGTTAGGAATCTGGCTAGAAATGGTGATGCAGGGGTGCATGTTGAATCCTACAGGCAACTACACATATGGATTACAAATATTAAAAGATCAAATCTTGGCACGTGTTTTAAGTTAGAATACCAACCAAGAGATAACTTGGATCATCCACCCCATTTTAAAAGTATATTTTTGTGTTTTGAGGGCATGAAAAAGGGTTTTCTGGAAGGTTGTAGACCATTTATTGGATTGGATGGATGTCACTTGAAGGGTCCATATGGTGGTGTTTTATTAGCAACTATTTCTATGGATGGTAATAAAGGTATCTTTCCTTTATCCATTGGAATAGTTGAAGTTGAATGTTATAGTTCATGGAGTTTCTTCTTGGAAAGTCTTAAGTCATGCATAGATATTGGGGCTGAAGATAGGCCATTTACTTTCATGTCTGATCGATAAAAAGTAAGTATGATTTTCGATCTGTATCAATGCCTAATAACATATGATGTCTAATATCACATGTTTATCCATATTGTTGTCTACTATGTGAAAATTAATGATTTGCCTAATATGTTGACAGGGAATTATAGATGATGTAAAAGAGATATTTCTGAATGCATGCCAATGACATTGTGCTCAACACTTGTGGATGAACTTCAAATCAAAGTTTCCAGGTTCTGGCTTAAGGAAAGAATTTTGGGGTGCAGTGAAGGCTACTAGTTCCTTTGACTTCTGGAGTTATATGAGAAAAATGAAGGATCAACTTGATGGAAAACCCAATGAATGGTTGATGAATCTTCTGTTATCACAATGGTCTAAACACGCATTTTGGGCTGAAGCGAAATCTGAGCATGTAACTAACAACATGACAAAAACATTCAATACTTGGATTCTAAAGTTAAGAGGTCGTTGTTGGTCCCGTATAACAGGACCGGCTCCAGCGTTTTGGAGGCCCTAGGCGGCTTTTATATTCTCTTTTTTCATATGTAAATTTATTATTTTCCAAGCAATAATTTCTAAATAGTTGAACAATTATATTATTAACAATAACTAATTATCATATATTAGTTTTGATGCAACAAACAAAATCAAATAATAATAAACTAAAGTTAAGAAGTTATTATTCTTCTCGCTTTTTTATGTGCAAAATCTCTAATTAAATCACTATAATCTAATTCAGCTAAAATTTTCTTCTCAATAGACAACATGGCCAAACCATTCAATCTCTCCTGTGACATAGTTGATCGAAGATAATTCTTTATTAACTTCAGCTTGGAGAAACTTCTTTCGGCAGTGGCTACTGTAACTGGTATAGTCAATATAATCCTGTAAGCAACCCAAGTATTAGGAAAAGCAAGATGCAAATTCTTGATGTACCCCAACACTTCAATTGGTTTGGTTAAGCTATCTGGTAATGATTTTCTCAACAATTGCAATTCTAAAAATAATTCAAGTCCATCAATATCTGAATCATCTCCATCTTTCAAAAAAATCTTGTAGAACAAGCATGCTTCATTCTCTCATCCTCCATAGCTTTCAACTTGCTCAAGTTAAATAAGAACCCAAAAACATCTTCATATTTTTTGAATTGTTCAAATCTTGTATTTAGCGAAGAAAGAGCATTATCAATTATATTTAAAAAGTAATTGACTCGAAAAGATTCTTCAGCCACTTGGATTGGTTCGTCCCTAGTATTCTCATCAAAAAACTTTTTTTTAAGACGAACACGAGTTTCACGAAAAGTGGGTTCAACTCCCATTTCTAAAGCAATATTTTTAGCTTCACTTTTTGCAAGTTCAAATCCATTATTTCTGTACTCTTCAAAAAAAGAATGAGACCTTGCAAGAGATTAATACATGCCTCAATATTCATATCCTTACTTTGGAGAATCTTGCTAACTTTATTCACTTTCTGTAGAATTTCGAACCAAATAACCATGCCAACAAGAAAATCAAAATTTTGAAGTTCATAATTTGCTAAAGAACTTGCATCACTTGTTGTAGTTGCATCAGCACCATGTTCTACTAAATGAAGTAACACATCTCTTATATGAGGAGCTTGAAATCTTATTGCCTTTACACTAGCAACACGACTTTCCCAACGTGTATCCGATAATGACTTTAATGTAAGCCCTTTTCCATTCTGATCTTTCACGTAAGATTTAAGGACCTCCCATCGCTTTGTTGAACCAGAGAACAATTTATAAATCCTTTGTACCACTCCAAAAAATGATTTAGCTTGAACAGAACTCATGGCCATATCACAAAGTGCAAGATTAAGAGAATGACAACCACATGGAGAGTAAAATGCTCTAGGGTACTCTTTTAGAACCCTACTACTTACACCTTTGTATTGTCCATTCATATTAGAACCATTGTCATAGCCCTGTCCTCGCATATCACTTAAATCAAGTTTCAGATTTCCAATAGCATCTTTAAGTTCAAGAAAAAGTGCATCCCCTGTTGTTTCAATAACTTTCAAAAATCCAATAAAAAACTCTTCTATTGTTATTGGAGTCGTGGAAACATTAACACATCTCAATATAACACTCATTTGTTCTTCGTGACCAATATCAGGAGTACAATCAAGAATAACAGAAAAGTACTTTCTCTCTTTAACAACAGAAAGAATTTTGCTCTTAACCTCACTCGCTAACAAAAGTATTAGCTCGTTTTGAATATTATGACTAAGATAATGGACACGACGAATCTCTTTTTTTCGAATACGCCTAAGGTGCTCTTCCATTATCGGATCAAAATCAGCAATCATTCGAATTATACTCAAGAAATTTCCACTATTATCATCATCAAGTTTCTCATTACTCCCACGAAATGCCAAATTACTACTAGAAAGAGTTTTTACAACACATATAATTCTTTTCAAAACTTCTCCCTAAAACTTTTTCTCTTTCTCGATGGCGTTTTGATTAGAAGAATCAATTGTCAATTTTTTCCTTAACCTGGTTTCTGCCTCCATCTAGTCTGTTATACTATTAAGATGATCAATGCTCTTTTCATGCTCATTAAGCCTAGAATGAATATTTTTCCAGTCACTATATCCAATGGTTCCTGTTGTTAAAGTACTTGACATTACTCTTTCTCTTTTGAACAACACACAACAAAAGCAAAACACCTTATCTTTCTTTCGGGAGTATACTAGCCATGATCTATCAAGTTTTTCTCCATTCCGCAGAGATCGAGTGTAGTGTTTATTACTAAAACTTCTATTTTGTTCATTTATAGGATACACTTCATCTATAACTCTTATCGGCCCCTTGTCTACTAAAAAATTAATTTTTCTTTGAGGCATATTAATCTCCCAATTTCCAGGATCAATTAAATCGTTTAAATTTTCTCCATTCACATCCATATTTTCATCCAAAGGTTCATCTGTAACTACATTCTTAAGATTATCAATTAAATCTTCATCGGTAATATTCACAGAATTCAAATTCTCATCATTAGCAACTATATTCTCAGGCAAAATTTCATCAACATGCGAGGGGTTTAAATTTTCGTCATCAATAGATATGTTATCGACCAAACTTTCATCAATTGTGGCATTCTCTACTAAATTTGGCAATATATTAATAGGTTTCACATACCTATTCATGGATCCCATTAGAGATTGAGTGAGTTTATCTTGTCTTTCTTTTTTCTTTCTCTTCGAACTTCCAGAATCAAATTTTCTTTTACCCGTCATTATATTGACAACACCTACAAAATAATAATAATTATGATAATCAAAACATGTAGTATCAATAGTAATTAGAAATTAAAGAATTAACAAAAAGGTTATCAAAAGAGAAACTAAATAATAAAAAAAATTACAGTAGTCATAATTTATTAATTTTATACCAAATCAAAACTAATAAAAAAGGATTTACATATGACATGGTGTAAATAACAAAATTAAAGATTGTACATAATACATAATAAAGTTTAAGGTTGTTTTAAGTTTTTTAAGTTTTATTAATGGAATAAAGTTTTGTTCTGGAAAAAAAATTAATGGAATAAAGTTAAAATTTGGGTACTTCTTTTCTCAATTTATTAAAGATTATTTTTACACCATTACACTAACCTATCAATATCAAATATCAAATCAAATGTAAGAAAGGAGTAGTTGATTTAGAGATAAAAATTAAAATCAATATAACCTTTTAAATATTTGGCACATTAAAGATTCATCATGTTTTTTTTGAACAAAGATTCATCGTGTTAATACATTTAATTGAAGTTTTTTTAAATGCAATTTACAATTTAATAATTACTAATTTTTACATAGAAAAAGACAAAATAAAACTCTCACAACAAAGAAGCAGTACTTTGGAAAAAGTTGGATAGTGGCGTGTGAATTGATTGAGACTAGCCTTAATGGTTGGTTTTGAGTGAGGCTACGCCACCGGAGAGAGAAAACTGTAATTTTCAATAACTATTGACAGAGCTGCACAGAAAAAATAATAGCTTTTGGCAAAGGATTGATTGAGACTGAGTAGAGAGAGAAGAGAAATTTATTTTGAACCAATCACTTTACTCTGCTCCTATTAAATAGCAATTCTAAAGTAGTGGTTTTGTGATTGAATATAAATTGTTGTACTTGTATACGTAGGATAGGATTTTATTTTTTATTAATATATAATATACAGGTAAAATTGATTAGTAATTTGGAGGCCCCACAAATTGTGAGGCCCTAGGCACAGGCCTAGGTAGACTCCCCCAAAAACCAGCTCTGCCGTATAACGTGACAAGGTTAGTTCTAAGGGGGGGGGATAGGAACTATTTAAAATTTTGTCCGTTAAGGCTGACTTCTTTTCTTTAAGAAAAGGTTTACACAGCGGCGCTAAGTAGTTTTAAGACACAAGCTTAGTCAACTGGTGACTAAGTTTGTTTCTTTCCTTGAGTCAGGAGATAGCGCTTAGGTCTATTCCTGAACTCAGCTTCTTAGTGCATTCAACTCAGCGTGAGTTCGTTACTTAGTCAGTTTTATAGCAAGCAATATATAAAGGAGTTTAAAGGTTAGAAATATGTTACTCAGCAGACATATCATGGTTCGGCCTCTCCGCCTACGTCCAGTCCCCGGAACTCGTTCCGAGCTTTTTGAATCCTCTATTGAGCTCTTTAAAGGTAGAGCACGAAACCCTTTACAGCAGAAGCTGAGTATACAAGAGTACCTTCCTCTATTCCTCTACTCACTCCTATAACTACCGCTGAGTGCTATAACCGAGTACTCAGCTTCTCCTTTCTATTCTTCTAGAAATGATAAGTGTTTGTCCTAAACAACAATTGCTAAGACACTTTAGATGAATGAAATCACTCTAGACTTTTACACAAAGATTGGAATTGGTGTAAGGTTTGCTTTGCTTTTCTCACAGAACTTCAAGTATGAATTTGGTCAGCGTTTTGACTTGATTGAAGATCTGCATCGAATGAAGCAATTGAGAGGCCTATTTATAGTGACACTTGAGGCACCGGTGATTTCGAATTTCGAAATAACCGTTGGAGTCAAACGGCTTCCTGTCGCTTTCACTCAGTACGTGCTCAGCGTCCTCGGCCAATCATATTCGTGTATCTTCTGTCTTCACCAGTACTCAGCAGCTTTTCGTCAGATGAAACAGAATGTTTCCACATTTATGGCAAAGTCTTCCAGATAGCTTCCTGCGCCTTCTGAGCTTTACCCAAAGTAGAAATACTTTGTCTCCAACTTCATTCTGTTCTGCCGCTGACCTGACAACCTTGTCGCTCAACTCAGCAGCTTCGTCTTGAAGCAATTTGGTCGAAGGCTTCTCGATCCTTCTTGTTGCTGGGCCAACGCCTTACTCAGTACGACGGCATTTTTTAGTCTTCTTGGGCCGTGAGGCTTTGATCTATTGATTTGGGCTTGACTTCCTCTTTTGGGCCTTTGGGCCATTTATCTTAATGTCTTATAAATCAAATAACTCAATATTGAACAAACACATTAGTATGAATAAATCAAAGCATTTAAATTTAATGTGTTGGAATATTTTTATCATTCACATAAATAATTTTGTCAAATCAAAATCATGTGGAAAGGTGTTTCAACAAACTCCCCCATTTTGATGTTGGCAAAAATATTCAATAAGGAACTCAGTGTTGAGCTCCCCCATGATGATTGACCTATTCTTAACTTCTTAAGATTCTCCCCCGTAAGGGTTGAGCCGCTGACTTAGTTTTACTTTAAACATTTTAAGGTTTAATCAAGTAAGTCTAAAGTCAGTGTTCAAAGTTAGGTCAGTTCTTGGACCAGGCTTACTTCACTCAGTTTCGATACAGAGTTAAGCGGAAGATTAAGTTCGAATATTGAAGTTAGCTGAGTGAGTTAATTGAGGCTGAGTAATTCAATGTTTTGTCAATCCTTAGATCCTTTGTTCAATTAAGACATTATGAGACAAGTTGTGAATTTAGATCAACACAGCAGATAGGCATTAAAGCGAAGAAAATTAAATAACAAGGTTGATTTAAAGAAGATACGTTTATATTAGTATTTAGCACACAACACAGTATAAGCAAGTCAGCAAATTTACAAAAAAAAAAATATATCGCCTAATATTGAAGGAGACTTGGTTAGGCTTGGTCTTGTTTTGTTGCTGGGGTTGAGTGCTAGGAGGCTTTGGTTGAGTGCTAGGGGGAACACTTGAAGAAGTGGAACCAGGATGTTGGTTCTTTTGCTGAGTTCCAGCTGGATGTTTATCTTTGCTTTTCTCCCCCTTTTTGCCAGCATCAATGGGCTGAGGGACAGCTGCATAAAACTTCCCTTGCTCAACAGCATGAGTTAGTAGGGTGGAATACTACTGGATCTGAGCCGTACTGTGCTTGAGCCCGTCAAAGACCTTGATCCCACTATTCATGTTGGATGCCAGAATGTCCATATGAGAGCTGATGACGCTGAGTATAAATTGAAGGGACTTGCCCATCCAGCTCATGGTATCAGTCATTATAGCGTAAGATTGATGGTACATCTTGAGTAGGCCAACGTCATAGTGGTGTCGTTGGTTAGTCTGATGTGTGACATGGTCATAGGTGGCCTTTGTAAGTTGAAAAATCTCAGAGGTCTTGGCCTGTTCAGTTTGCATCTCTTCTCTTGATAAATTTAGCATGCGAAGGGATTCAGCAATTTGCTCGATTGTGCATTGAGAGTTAGATCCAACTAATTCTTGAGTTGTGGTCAGCTCAGTTTGGACTTGAGTAAGTTGAGCTGACTTAGCTACATCTGAGTTGGCGGCAATTAAGGCGTTGAGTTTCCCTTCAATTATGTCCATATGTTGCACCATGTGCAAGTGAAGGTTTGCCATTTTGGTAGCGAACTCTTGCTTTGGCTGTTGAGCTACCATTTCAGTCAGCACACATAAGAGCTCTTTGAGGCCTTTGAGTTTAGTGAGGAATTGAGTGAGGGTGCTCAGTTGTGTAGGCTCCACTGAACTGCGCTCAGTTTCAGTTCCATGAGTACTCTGTATTTCTGCGATGAGTTCTTGGGCAGCTTGGAAGATTCGTTTCCTAGTCTGGGAAGAAGTCAAGAACTGCAGAGGGTCATTTTGAGAAGTTTCAGGAACTGAGCTTTGGTTGGCTGCAGGTTGTTGTTCATTTGAGTGCACACCAGTAGTAGAGTTGTCCTTTTGATTAGGTGAGAGGTGAACAATCTGAGTGGCAGACGGAGTGATTGGGTCAGATGCAGGAGTTGAAATATTCTCTGGCTATTCAAGATGAGAGTTGAGTGATTCCATAGCATTGTCTACCTGCTCAGTGTCAGTCGAGAGCTGAACATTGACTTGAGGAGGAGTCAGCTCGAGATTGTCCTGAGCGGGAGATTTCTCCAGTGTATGTTCCTTCTCTTGAACAGCGGGTTCATCGATCACTTGCTTTGAGGAGCTAGTAGCAGCGGTGTCGGCAGACTCGGCATGTTCCTGACCATGAGGAACAGAGGCTTGTTTTTCCTTGACTAGTGAGGGCTTTGAAATGGGTTTAGAGAAAAAGTTGAAGTCCAATTCAGTTAAGCTTACGATGGGTTCATGGAGAGGTGAGTCATCCAGTATATCAAACACTTGAGGTATGTTTGCCTTCTTCTTGTATCGTTTATCACTGCCATCTTTAGAAGGGTTGGAGGATGGAAGTAGATCAGATGACTCAAGCTGAGTTTGTTCAGGTTCTGTAGTTGTGGTGTCAACAGTGGACTCAACTCTTGGCTCAGTGGTCCGATTCTTTGAAGTGGATTTGGTTGACTCAGTGTGCTTTGTCTGCTCAGCAGAGATAGATTGTTGTTGTTGCTTGTTTGCAGGTGGAGTTCTTTCAGCAGATTCCTGAGTTCGCAGAAAGAAGGAATCCTTTGGAACAGATACATCCAGAGGAATTGCATCCAATGGTGTAGCTCCAGAAACCCTCTTCCTCTTTAGGGGTGACTCAGTGTTCTCTTGTTCATTTTCAGTTTCTTGAACAATGGCAGGTCGTTTTTGGGCAACTTTGCTAGGTTGAGGTTTCTTTTGGATTGACTCAGCAGGAGATTTGTCAGCCATAACAACTTTGAGGCGTTTGACAGTTTGGAGTGTGGGTGCTGCCTTTCTCTTCTTTCCTTTATCGGTCGGCTCAGCTTCCTCTTCAGCTTCAATCACCGCATCCTTTCCTTTCTTTGATTTAAAAGGAAGACCGTAAGCAAGTTTAGTGAGGTCCTCAATTGTGATTTCCGTACCTAAAATGCTTTCCTCATTCTTAAAGCTGATTCTGTAATCCCTAAGGATTTTGGTGATGAGTGAGCCCATTCGAAGTGCTCTAGTGCTTCGTTGCATAGCCCAGATCGGGAATACATGCATGTTCAGGGGTCTGTAGTTGAGCATATGCCATAAGAAGCATTGCTCGAAGTTGGAGGCAGAGGATGTGGCGTTGACCTTTGGATAGATGTAGTTGGTCAGTAAGTAGTGGGCGTGCCTCTGATGCTGAGTAAGCGAAGTGCAAGAGACTTCCCCTACATGCCCTTCAGGTTTATAGAAGGTAGCGGTGTACTTGACCTTCTTGTGGTCATTTGTTCTTCTCAACTCAGCTCCCTCGTCTTTTAAATCTAACAAGGTAGCTAGATATGATCGGTCGATGATGATTTGCTTCTTGTTGACATAAGTGACCATGAAATCAATATCGTCCGTGGCAACCAAGAGATTGGAGTAGAACTCAGTGACAAGCCTTGGGTAGGTCAGCCCATTTAGGGAGAATAGTTTGGTCCATCCGTTCTTGGATATCCAGTCACTGTAAGGTTTCACCGTTTCTACGAAGCTTTTTGAGAACCATCGTGAAGCTACAACGTCTAAGCCTTCAACGTCGGAGTATACGGATCGAAAGGTTCTCTCCTCAGTTTCCTTAGTTTTCTTACCCTTGTCCTTCTTCTTTTTCTTAGAAGGAGTTGAGTGCTCAGTGTGAGGATCAACACCCAGAATGCTGACCTCGTCCATGGGTTGGTCATGCTGACCATGTCCAGTATTTCCCTCATCTTCTAGAGTATCAACATACTGTTGCTCAGGTGGGGAGCCTGGGTTGATGTCTGAGCGATTGTCCTCATATTGATCATCGAAAAGATTCTGGGAATCAGACATGGTGTTCTTGAGAGTTTCTTTAAGAGGATTTGAATTTCAGAAGTTTAGAGAGAGTGAAGGTTCGAGTGCGAATTTCAAGCGTAGATAGTGAATATGAGAAAACATTCACTATTTATAGACGATGAATGATGACTTGATAGGTTGGATGGAACGGTGGGTATTTGAACCGTCGAAAGTCAGTTATTACTGACATTAATTTCGAGAAACGGCGTGTGCTATCAGTAATGATGATGCTTATGTCATCCTAGAGGCTACTTAATGCGCGTGCTAGTATTAATTCCACAACGGATCTTTTACTCAGCGCTAAGAATTCTAAACGTTTAATGTTCTGAGTAATTAGTTCTACGCAAAGGAATTATTCGTGTGCTTAGTAACTCAGCGTAAGATAACCACTCAGCGTGTATGTCTACTCAGCATGTAATAGACATTGATTTAGCATAAATCACTCAGCATGGTAATCAACTCAGCATGCATATATCACATATTATACTTGGAATTTATTGAAGAGGATTAAACATACCAATGGCTTCTCTAAGTATGTTGAATTGCTCACGAACCAGTGGCTTTGTGAAGATATTGTTGGGGTTTAGTGTCCTATAGACAATTGTTCTAGGATACAAACTTAATGTAAATGAATTGTTCTTTATATCATTTGTTTTAATGAGATATATGTTTTATAACTATATAAAGGCAATCCATTTTAAGCACTAAATAAAGTCTAATAAAAGGAAATCTGTAAGTTTATTTAAAGTGATTATAAAGTGTTCATACAAGCATGAAGTGAGACAAAACTTTATAATAAACTAATAAACTTAAAACCACCCCAAGTCAAGTGATATATTTAGGATTGATATATCACTGTTGAGACTTGTATGTAACAATGTCTTCTGTCCGACAAAAAGCTGATCTCACAAGCTTCATATATGCAGATATCTGGACAGTTACATAGATCCGATGAAAAGTTGTTCATTAGGATTGGGGATCCGATTTGAGATAACAGGATGGGTAGATTCATCCTTGTCACATGTTCATCTCATTGGTATTAATAGGTATAACTAATCCTCAGACTCAAAGGAATATTAATTGGTATTCTGGATTACGGAATGTGACGCTTTGACTCTGGTGTAACACGATCCTTAACAGAGATGACTCTGGGGTGTGAACAGTAGATGTTGGGTATCACAGGAAGTGATTGCGGGATCGTTATATATTGGATTGAGCATTTATCACTCCCGATAAATGGGAGATACATCCATGGATCGTTGTGGAAGACTCGACTCTAAATCCTTGCAAGGTGATAGCTTAAAACTTGAAATACAGATTTCACTTAACCTATCTATTTGAGTTGACTCGGCCTGTACAAGTAAAACGAACGTCTCGCTATATGTGACTTGACATCACCCATAGTCATAAGATTCAGTTCAAGGATGTAGTTGATAAAGGATCGAATTATACTGTAACTAATACGGAAAGGTTAACGACAGAATTAACATGTCTTCTTATAGCTCTGGGGGAATGATTACGGACTTGCTAATCACATACTTTGTACATCATTCCGTTATGCAAAGATTAAATATAATTTTTTGAAAATTAATTTAATAACGTTGCATACGGCTAGAAGCAATAAGAACCTAATGGGTCACACATAAGACTTGGAACCTAAAAGAGAGATAGATGTTAATTAATTGATGGAAGCCCAATTGAGCCCAATAAGGCCCATGGACCAAGGGGGGTCGAAATTCATGTGATTAAATACATGAATGATTAATTTGATTTTGTTATTCCTAATTAGATTAGGATTATGAATTAAATTAATTAAGAGATAAATAAGTTAGGAGTTTTAATTAGATTAAAATACTCCTATTATTATCCTTAATATATTAGATATATAATGAGATAATAATAATTAGGAATTCTATTCCGAATTGAATTCCTATTCAGTAACCTAATTCTATCTAACTAGGGATTAGATACAAGAGATTATAAATACCCCTCCCCCTTGAGATTTTCGAAATCTAATAAGCCATTCCCCTAATTGAGATTTTCGAAATCTACCTAGTGCAAGAGAGAGAGAAAATTCGACACCCCTAGTTCAAGGACGATATTTCTCTACGGCTTCCTTTGATCAATTGATTTCATCTATTTCTTTTATCCTTGATCTTGTGTTGATTAGTTAGAGGCAATCTACTTTGGTTGCTATTCAACGGTTGATTCTAAATTAATCTTCCCGTGTTTGATTCCGTGTTTGGGAACTCGGAGAAGAGTTGTGGGCACTTCATTAACAACGGTAGATTGATCATCAAAAGGTAATTCTTTTTATCCCTCTTTATATGAAATAACGGTTAACGGATCTTGTGGTTAAATGGAAATAGGTTAAAAAATTTATATTTCCGCTGCTATACCTTAGCCTAATTTCCAACAGTGGTATCAGAGCCATCGTTAAATCCGTTATTTCATATATGAAAATTTAGAAGTTTTTCAATAGGATTGAATAAATATTTATAGTTAGGATTAATTAACAAATTGTTTTGATTAATTAATTCTAAGGATAAATAAGTTTTAATTAATTGTTAATTAAAATAGATTATGCGTATGTTCCTAATTATTTTGGTTGATAATCATTATAACGAAATCTATTAGTTTTATAGTTAGATTGATAAAATCAGTTTTATTAATTCTAAAGATAAAACGGAAATCTATAGTATTTTTTCCTATTTTCTGAAAATCGTTTTAGAACTGATATATATATATATATATTTAAAATTGTTTTATATAAAAAAAATACGTCAGCAGCCCGAGTCGCGCCTCGCGGCGCGACTGGCCGCTGTCGCACGGCAGCAGCCGCGTGCGGCGCCTGGCCGCCGCTGCCGCAAGGCAGCGGCGTTCCAGCCGCCCTAGGGCTGCTGCCAATCGGCAGCAGCCCACTCTCAGGCCCGGCCCGAGACCCACTTGATTTAAATTGTTTAAAATCGATTTTATATTTAAATATATATGTTTCAGAAATTGATAGTTTTCTGTTTTGATTATCGAATGAAAATTTGTTTAAAAGTTTGTTTTACCAATTTGTAAATCAAAATGTTAAATGAATTAAAATCAAAATAATTGGGACGTGCATAATTAAAGTTTCGTATAGTTATATTAATCTAAAGATTAATATAAAAGATACGAAACTATTAGAAGTAAAATTGGATGAAAGTTAATTGATAAGTTAATGTGATTAACATAAATATTACATAAGATAGTTATGTAATCAACCAATTAAATTTATTTAATTGAGTCTATGCATGTTTGGAGTTATGGACATATTTGGACCCTCTTTTAGTCTTTTGGTATTTTTGAAATAGGGCATGCGAGTCCTGCCTTTCTACTATCTATTGTAATTTCTCATCTCATCTAATTCCCTTCAATTCAATTGAAGTTTTCTTTAGTAGTATAGAAATTAATATGTAATTTCAAGGCGCCATGGAGAAGACGGAGGATCTAAAGAGAAATATGTAATAGTTAGTATTTCCTTAGGTTTGCCCTTTTATTCCGTCTCTGGCTCGACGGAATAATTTAGATGATATGTCCATAACGCCAATGTATGTGAATGTATGTGTCTGATGTATGCTAAAGCAAATCAAGACTAAGTTAGATTATGAGACCTAAAATAAAATCCCTCATTAAAAAAGTTAAGTAAATAAACAAGTTATTAAAATCGGTTGCCCCTCCCTAATATTATAATTCAGCCGGCAGTGCTGAGGGCCTTTGGGTTGTTGAGCAAACTCAAGCTCGGGGTCCTTTCGGTAACACCTGAATTATCGAAAATTACTTTTCATGAATATGGGGTAATACTTAAATTAGATTATGATAATTGGATGAGCAAACTCATATTGTCATAAACTAATGGGCAAGATGGTTGGGATTAATGTGAATAGCATATTAGTTACTAATGTGGTTAGTAACCCAATAACCTAGGAATCACATTAAAGATGTGATTGATTATATGAATCTACCTAACGAATGAGACTAGCTTGTTGAGCAAACTCAATGCGAAATCTCAGGAGTTAGGATCCTAGCTCACTAAAGGATTTGTGAAATTCTTTGAATTAATATGGAGGGCTATTAATTTGGTAAAATAGTGGGAGCAATCTAAAATAAACTAAAAGGCCTATAATTTTAGATTGATATACTTTAAGCAAATGAATGACATACGTTTACTCTTTCTCACTCTCAGGTTTAATTAAACGCACTCTTAAAATCATGACTAAAACCAATCTGCAAAACATTCTTACCGATAACAAATTGAATGGTTCAAACTTCACCGACTGGTTTCGTAACCTCAAAATTGTTTTGAAGTTCGATAAGATAGGGTATGTACTTGATACAACGATACCCCCTATCCCTGCTGATGATGCTTCCATTGAGGAAATTGATGCTTACCAGAAGCACAAGGCTGATGATGATCATGCCGGATGCATCATACTTGCATCGATGACACCGGAATTACAAAGGCAACATGAGGAAATGGATGCCTATTCCATCATCATGCACCTTAAAGAGCTGTTTGGGAAACAGACTAGGTGCGAACGCTACGAGATATCCAAGTTGCTATATCGTTGCAGGATGCAAGAGGGCACATCTGTCATGACACGTTGTGTCAAGATGATTGGCTACATTACCAAACTTTCTAGTATTGGATTTGCGATGGATAACGAATTAAGCATAGACTTAATTCTTCAATCCCTCCCAGAGAGTTATTCACAGTTCATTATGAACTATCAGATGAATGACTTACAAACCTTTCTTGAAGAGCTTGCAAATATGCTCAAGTCAGTTGAGCCCAATATGAAGAAAGACAAAGCCATACCGGCTCTTGTCATTGAGGGATCAAAGAAAAGGAAAGGGAATTATCCCAATCCTAAATATCCCAAGAAAGGTAAGAAAGTCGTGCCCTACAAAGCTAAGGGAAAGGAAGTGAAGAAGCCCAAAGGAGAGTGCCACTTCTGTGGTAAAGACGGGCATTGGAAGAGGAACTGCAAGGAGTACCTAGCCTCCCTCGAGAAGGGAAGTGGCGGTGCTTCAACATCTGGTATGTTTTATATTGAAATAAATACAGTTTCACAGTCTGAATCATGGGTACTTGATACCGGATGTGGATCTCATATTTGTACAAATATACAGGAGCTAAAACAGACTAAGGAACTAAAGAACGAAAGCATAAACTTGCGAGTAGGAAATGGAGCAAGAGTTGCCGCCCTCGCAATTGGAGATTATGTTTTAAATTTGCCCTCTGGGCTTGTAATAGAATTAAGGAACTGTTTGTACGTTCCGCAAATGTCTCGAAACATTATTTCTATTAGCCGTCTTGTTGACAACGGTTTTCATATTTTAATAAAAGACAAGAGTTGCAATTTTTATAAAGATTCGATCTTTTATTTTTCAGGAATATCACAAAATGGGATTTATGTGTTAGATGTCAAAATTCCTGTTTTTGCAATTGATACCAAAAGACATAAGCTAGATAATTCAACTTACTTGTGGCATTGTCGTTTAGGCCATATAAACAAGAGACGCATGCTAAAGCTACATTCAGATGGGCTTATAGATCCAATCGATCTCGAATCATTGGAAACATGCGAATCATGTTTAAAAGGTAGAATGACAAAGACACCCTTTAGTAATAAAGGTGAGCGTGTATCAGACACTCTAGGACTCATTCATTCAGATGTATGTGGTCCTATGTCAGTCCAAGCAAGAGGAGGATTCAGATTCTTCATAAGCTTCATAGATGACCATACCCGATATGGTTACATCTACTTGATGAAGCACAAATCAGAAGCTTTTGAGAAATTCAAATGCTTCAAGAATGAAGTAGAAAATCAATTAGGAAAGAAAATAAAGACGCTTCGATCTGATCGAGGTGGTGAATATCTTTCAGATGATTTTCTGAATTATCTAACTGAATGTGGGATATGCTCACAATGGACACCTCCCTATACACCACAACACAATGGTGTATCCGAGAGGAAAACCCGTACCCTACTAGATATGGTACGATCCATGATGAGCATGGCCTTACTTCCAAAGACGTTCTGGCGCTATGCCTTAGAAACTGCCCTCTTCACCCTAAATCGAGTACCAACTAAATCTGCTAGTTCCACACCATATAAATTGTTCGTTGGTAGGAAACCCATGTTCTCATTCATGAGAGTATGGGGTTGTTCAGCATTTGTCAAGCGCATTGCGTCCGATAAACTAGATTCGAAATCTGATAAATGTTTCTTCATTGGATACCCTAAGGAAACTGTGGGATATTACTTCTATCATCCAGATGATCAGAAAGTGATAGTATCCAAACATGCAACCTTCTTAGAGAAAGAGTTTCTCGAAGAAACACAAAAGGGAAGCATGATTGAACTTGACGAAGTTCAAGAAGAAGAAACACCCACTGAAACAACAGAGGCGGTTGAGGTACCCGAAGGAGTCCCATTAGATGAGACTCCAGTGCCACCTATTCGTAGATCACAAAGAGTTCATGAACTCCCAGTTAGATATGGTTTTCTAGTGGGAGATGATAATGAGGTTCCCGTGTTAGATGACGAACCCAAAAACTACGAAGAGGCTCTTACTAGTCCAAATTCTAAAGCATGGCTTGAGGCCATGGATTCTGAAATGGATTCCATGTATACTAACCAAGTGTGGACTTTGGTTGATCCACCCGAAGGGATAATACCCATTGGGTGCAGGTGGATCTTCAAAAAGAAGACAGACATGGATGGAAAGGTTAGCACCTACAAAGCTAGGTTAGTAGCGAAAGGATATCGTCAGAAGCAATGAATTGATTATGACGAAACTTTCTCTCCTGTGGCTATATCCAAATCAATCAGAATCATGCTTGCAATTGCCGCTCACTTCGATTATGAGATTTGGCAAATGGATCTGAAAACATCTTTCCTAAACGGAAACCTGCTTGAGGATGTATATATGATGCAGCCTGAAGGTTTCATATCGAAGGATGCAAATAAAGTTTGCAAACTTCAGAGATCCATTTATGGACTCAAGCAAGCATCAAAAAGCTGGAATAAGCGTTTTGACGAAACCATAAAACAATTTGGTTTCGAACAAAATTGCGAAAAAGCTTGCATTTACAAGAAAGCAAGTGGGAGCTCTATAGCATTTCTCATACTATATGTGGACGATATATTATTAATGGGAAATGACATTGCTCTACTACAGTCGGTGAAAGTATGGTTATCTGGTAACTTCTCAATGAAAGACCTTGGTGAAGCAGCTTATATACTTGGTATAAAGATCTACAGAGATAGATCGAGAAGACTGCTTGGTCTTTCACAGGCTACATACATTGAAAAGGTGCTAAATCGGTTTAGCATGCTTGAATCGAAACGAGGTAACTTACCCATGCTACATGGAGTAAAGTTAAACAATCATCAATGTCCTAAAACCGATGATGACAAAAGATGCATGGTTGTAGTCCCGTACGCCAGCGCAATCGGTTCGATTATGTATGCCATGCTATGCACTAGACCTGACGTAGCGTTCGCGTTATCTGTAACGAGTCGTTACCAAGGAAATCCGGGAGACGAGCATTGGATTGCCGTCAAGAACATTCTTAAGTACTTAAGAAGAACTAAAGATATGTTCCTAGTGTACGGAGAAGGTGATCTGAAAATAGAAGGATTTTCAGACGCAAGTCATCTCACAGATGAGAATGATTTTAAATCCCAATCAGGATACCTGTTTATCTTGAATGGGGGCGCGGTCAGTTGGAAGAGTTCCAAGCAGGGAAGTGTAGCTTTCTTTACGACCGAGTCAGAGTATATCGCAGCTGCGGAAGCAGCAAAGGAAGCGGTTTGGATAAGAAAGTTCATTACAGAACTTGGTGTGGTGCCTGACATTGTAAATCCCATTACACTGTATTGTGATAACAATGGAGCCATTGCGCAAGCAAAGGAACCATGGTCTCATAATGCGTCCAAGCATTACCTTAAGCGATACCACATCATAAGAGAGATTGTGGCTAGAGGAGATGTGAGAAAAGAAAGAGTACCTATAGAGGACAACGTTGCAGATCCGTTGACAAAGCCCTTAACCCAGAAAGTACATGATCGTCATTTAACTTCTACTGGGATAAGTTTTAGAAACAATTGGCTTTAGTCCAAGTGGGAGTATGTTGGGGTTTAGTTTCCTATAGACAATTGTTCTAGGATACAAACTTAATGTAAATGAATTGTTCTTTATATCATTTGTTTTAATGAGATATACGTTTTATAACTATATAAAGGCAATCCTTTTTAAGCACTAAATAAAGTCTAATAAAAGGAAATCTGTAAGTTTATTTAAAGTGATTATAAAGTGTTCATACAAGCATGAAGTGAGACAAAACTTTATAATAAACTAATAAACTTAAAACCACCCCAAGTCAAGTGATATGTTTAGGATTGATATATCACTGTTGAGACTTGTATGTAACAATGTCTTCTGTCCGACAGAAAGCTGATCTCACAAGCTTCATATATGCAGATATCTGGACAGTTACATAGATCCGATGAAAAGTTGTTCATTAGGATTGGGGATCTGATTTGAGATAACAGGATGGGTAGATTCATCCTTATCACCTATTCATCTCATTGGTATTAATATGTATAACTAATCCTCAGACTCAAAGGAATATTAATTGGTATTCTGGATTACGGAATGTGACGCTTTGACTCTGGTGTAACACGATCCTTAACAGAGATGACTCTGGGGTGTGAACAGTAGACGTTGGGTATCACATGAAGTGATTGCGGGATCGTTATATATTGGATTGAGCATTTATCACTCCCGATAAATGGGAGATACATCCATGGATCGCTTGTGAAAGACTCGACTCTAAATCCTTGCAAGGTGATAGCTTAAGACTTGAAATACAGATTTCACGTAACCTATCTATTTGAGTTGACTCGGCCTGTACAAGTAAAACGAACGTCTCGCTATATGTGACTTGACATCACCCATAGTCATAAGATTCAGTTCAGGGATGTAGTTGATAAAGGATCGAATTATACTGTAACTAATACGGAAAGGTTAACGACAGAATCAACCTGTCTTCTTATAGCTCTGGGGGAATGATTACAGACTTGCTAATCACATACTCTGTACATCATTCCTTTATGCAAAGATTAAATATAATTCTTTGAAAATTAATTTAATAACGTTGCATACGGCTAGAAGCAATAAGAACCTAATGGGCCACACATAAGACTTGGAACCTAAAAGAGAGATAGATGTTAATTAATTGATGGAAGCCCAATTGAGCCCAATAAGGCCCATGGACCAAGGGGGGTCGAAATTCATGTGATTAAATACATGAATGATTAATTTGATTTTGTTATTCCTAATTAGATTAGGATTATGAATTAAATTAATTAAGAGATAAATAAGTTAGGAGTTTTAATTAGATTAAAATACTCCTATTATTATCCAATAAGGTTATTATTATTATCCTTAATATATTAGATATATAATGAGATAATAATTAGGAATTCTATTCCGAATTGAATTCCTATTCAGTAACCTAATTCTATCTAACTAGGGATTAGATACAAGAGATTATAAATACACCTCCCTCTTGAGATTTTCGAAATCTAATAAGCCATTCCCCTAATTGAGATTTTCGAAATCTACCTAGTGCAAGAGAGAGAGAAAATTCGACACCCCTAGTTCGAGGACGAGATTTCTCTACGGCTTCCTTTGATCAATTGATTTCATCTATTTCTTTTATCCTTGATCTTGTGTTGATTAGTTAGAGGCAATCTACTTTGGTTGCTATTCAACGGTTGATTCTAAATTAATCTTTCCATGTTTGATTCCGTGTTTGGGAACTCGGAGAAGAGTTGTGGGCACTTCATTAACAATGATAGATTGATCATCAAAAGGTAATTCTTCTTATCCCTCTTTATATGAAATAACGGTTAACGGATCTTGTGGTTAAATGGAAATAGGTTAAAAAAATTATATTTCCGCTGCTATACCTTAGCCTAATTTCCAATAGATATCAGCAAGCTGCTCATCCATTGGGACATAGGTCAGCTTGATCTCTCCCTTTAGTACATGATCTCTGATGAAGTGATGTCTTATACTGACATGCTTCATCCTGCTGTGCTGGATTGGGTTCTTTGATAGGTCAATGGCACTCTTGTTGTCACATTTGACTTCAATTGTCTTAGTCTGAACGCCATAATCTTCTAGCCGTTGCTTAATCTAGAGGACTTGAGCAACACAGCTTCCAGTAGCAATGTACTCAGCTTCAGTGGTTGACAGGGCTACTGACGCCTACTTCTTACTGAACCAGGACACAAGACAGCTTCCAAGGAAGTGACATCCTTCTAAGGTGCTTTTTCGTTCAAGTTTGTCTCGTCCGTAGTCAGCGTCAGTGTATCCAATGAGTGTGAAATCATGAGTATTGGGATACCATAAACCTGCATTCACTGAGCCTTGCAAATATCTAAGGATTCTTTTTACAGCTATGTAATGAAATTCCTTAGGGTTAGATTGATATCTAGCACAGTAACATACTGATAACTGAATGTCTGGCCTACTAGCAGTCAAGTAGAGTAGAGAGCCAATCATACCTCGATACAATTTGCTGTCTACTGACTTACCATTTTTGTCAGCGTAGAGGACAGTGTCAGTGCCCATAGGGGTAGATATTGACTTGCAATTCTCAAGTTCATACTTCTTCAATATCTCCTTAGCATACTTAGTTTGACTGATGAAGATGCCATTTTTCCCTTGTTTGATTTGAAGTCTAAGGAAGAAGTTGAGTTCTCCCATCATTGACATTTCAAACTCAGTCTGCATCTGCTTGCTAAATTCCTTGCACATGGACTCATTAGTGGCACCAAAAATAATGTCATCAACATATATCTGAGCCAGTAGGATATCTTTACCCTTCCTCTTAATGAATAAGGTTGTATCAGCTTTACCTCTGACATAATTTCTAGTCAGCAGGAAACTGGTCAGCCTCTCATACCAAGCACGTGGTGCTTGCTTGAGACCATACAGAGCCTTTTTGAGCTTATAAACGTGGTTTGGGAACTTGGGATCCTCAAACCCTAGAGGCTGATTAACATAGACTTCCTCATTTATAACTCCATTAAGGAATGCACTTTTAACATCCATTTGAAATAATTTAAAGTTCATATAACTTGCATATGCACATAAGATTCTTATAGCCTCTACTCTTGCCACTGGGGCAAAGGTCTCACCGTAGTCAATACCTTCTTGCTGACTGTAGCCCTGAGCTACAAGTCTTGCTTTGTTCCTGATCACGTTCCCTTGTTCATCTAGCTTGTTGCGGAAGACCCATCTTGTTCCTATGGTCTTCTGGCTTCTTGGATTTGGCACTAAGTCCCATACTTCATTTCTTCTGAACTGATCAAGTTCTTCTTGCATTTCACTCATCCAGAACTCATCATGCTCAGCTTTAGAGAAGTTCTTTGGTTCCTGAACTGAGATGAATGCTACGTTGCTGAGGTATCTCTTGAGTTGATTTCTTGTCATCAGGGTGTTTTCAGCAGCATCAAGAATAGCACTCTCTAAGTGTCCTCTTGGAATTCTGATCTCTTTTGGTAGAGTGATGTCTTGAGCTGGTTGTGTTTCAACAATCTCTGCAGGCATAGATTGGTCAGTGAAAACAATTTGAGTTTCGCTTTTACCTTTGCTCAGCCCTTGAGGTAGTGACTCAGCGGCTGTTTCTTGGTCAGCGCGTGCTGAGTATGGATCATCCTCAATCAGCTGCTTGTCTTTTTCTGCAGGGTTAGTTTCATCAAACTCAACGTGTACTGACTCTTCTAAGACCTAAGTTCGTTTATTGAAAACTCTGTATGCTTTGCTGTTTGTTGAGTAGCCTAAAAAGATAGCTTCATCAGCTTTTGAATCAAACTTAGCAAGGCTGTCTTTAGTATTTAGAATAAAACATTTACAGCCGAAGGCACGAAAGTATCCAATGTTGGGCTTTCATCCTTTCCAAAGTTCGTAGGGAGTCTTTTTCAATATGGGTCTGACTAGAGCCCTATTAAGTATGTAGTATGCTGTGTTGATAGCTTCTCCCCAAAAGTACTTTGGAAGCCTATGCTCACTCAGCATTGTCCTAGCTATTTCAACCAAGGTTTTGTTTTTCCTTTCAACAACCCCATTCTGTTGAGGCATTCTAGGAGCAGAGAAATTATGGTCAATGCTGTTGGCTTCACAGAATTCAACAAACTGTTGGTTTTTGAATTCTCCACCATTATCACTTCAGATGTGAGCTAACTTTAGGTCTTTATCATTTTCAAGTTTTCTTACTAATGTTGAAAATGTCTCAAAGGTTTCATCCTTGCTACTCAGCAAGATGACCCAAGTGTACCGAGAAAAGTCATCTACAATGACCAAGGAAAATCTCCTACCACCCAAGCTCAGTGGTTGGACTGGTCCGAAGAGATCCAAGTGTAGCAACTCAAGTGGACGCTTGGTTGAGACAATGTTTTTACTATGAAAAGATGTTTTAGTTTGTTTTCTAGCCTGACAAGCATAGCATAATTGATCCTTTTCGAACTTAAGTTCTGGCAGTCCCTCAACTAATTGCTTTCTTGCTAATTTGGCCAGGAGATCCATGCTTACATGACCAAGTCTCTTGTGCCATAGCCAGGAATTTTCTTCCTTTGACACTAAGCATACATTTTTTGAAAATTTCTTTTCCAAATTCATCATAAAGACATTATCAATACGAGGGGTAGTTAAAATCAATTCATTTGTTTTTCCCTCGAGTATTTTACATCCAGTGTTATCAAATATAACTTTTCTCCCATTATCACATAGCTGAGCTACGCTGAGTAAGTTATATTTAAGTCCACTGGCTAGGGAAACTGACTCAATAGTAGGATTACCACCAACGATTCCTGACCCTACTATCTTACCCTTTTTGTTGTCTCCGAAACTTATGCTTCCACCTCGTTTATGCACAAGTGTGATGAACTGAGTTTCATCACCAGTCATATGCCTCGAGCATGCGCTGTCAATGTACCACATTTTTTACTTCTCAGCACACCTCAGGCTTACTTGCAATATAGCTAGTTATCTTTAGGTACCCAAGTCTTTTTGGGTCCTTGTTTGTTAGGCTCAGCAGGTAAAGCATCATATTTAATCTTATGACGACACACTTGGACAGTGTGTCCATTTTCCCACAGAAGTCACAACTGACCTTTCGTTTGGGATATCTCACTGACTGGTCAGCACCCTAGTGTTGAGCATACCAGCACACCTTCGTGGTGTGTCCCTTCTTCCCACAGAAGTCACACTGGACATTCCGCTGAGGATTCCATCTCTGCTGACTAGTACTTAAGTACTGAGTGTTCAGAGGAATATTTCTTTTATTCGGAACCTTGAATTGATTCTGAATAGATGTGACATCCTTTCTCAGTTTCTTAGAATCTGATTGGACCTCAGAGACAAACTTGTGCATAGTTTCTACGTTGCTATGCAAAGTTGAGTTGTCTTGGAGAAGATATCGAAGGTCACTCAGTTTGACCTCTTCAATCTCATCACATCGCCTGCTGAGTGCTCTAACCTTCTTGTTACACTTTTTGATAAGTGTGTAGAGGTCACTCAGGGCATTTATCATTTCATTTCTAAGCAGGGGTAGTGATATTTCATCAGTTGGGTGTGTCTTATCGTCAGATGCAACGGAGGGGTCAGCATGCTCAGAAACACAAGGCTCAACAAACTCATCTGCCATGAAGCAGATCTTTACTGACTCAGTGGCATCAGCTCCTGATGATGATGACTCATCACTATCACTCCAGGTTGCCACCATTGCCTTCTTGTTGTTCTTCTTTTCCTTACTCAAGGTATGACAACTTGATTTGATATAGCCAGTTTGATGACATTCAAAGCATGTGATTGGCTTTGAGCTGTCCTTCTTGTACTTGTTGTCGTTGGACTCAACTTTGTACTTGTCAAACTTCTTGTAAGGCTTCTTTGAATACTTATCATTCTTTCTGAACAACCTTTTCATTTTTCTAGTGAACATGGCCATCTCTTCATCGTCTGTTGAGCTCCCGTCAGTGGAATCAGCTTTTATGACAAGAGACTTTTGCTTCTTATCCTCAGACTTCTCCTTCACCTCAAAGTTCTTCATTGAGATCTCATGGGTCAGAAGAGATCCAATGTGTTCATCATACTTGTAGGTGGTCAAGTCTTGAGCTTCCTCAACAGCAGTTTTCTTGGCTTGCCAGCTTTTGGGAAGGCTCCTCAGTATCTTCTTGACTTGCTCTTCCTCGGTAAAGATCTTGCCAAGTCTTTTGAGCTCGTTGATTATGTTTGTGAATCTTGATTTCATTTCAGAGATTCCTTCATCATCATTCATTTCAAACAGCTCGTACAACCTCATGTGCTGGTTCACCTTGGACTCCTTCACTTTGTTGGTTCCTTCATAGGTGACCTCCAGTTTCTTCCAGATTTCCTGCGCTGACTCACAACCTGAAATCTTGTTGTACTCTGCAACATCTAACGCACAGTGAAGCATGTTTATAGCCGAAGCATGATTTTGTAGCTTCTTGAGGTCATCTTCTGCCCACTTAGTCTCAGTTTTAACAACCGTTTGGTCGTCAACAGTTTCAACAGGAACAAATAGGCCTTGGACTATAGAAAGCCATGCACTCATATTTGTTGCCTGAATGAAATTTTTCATTTTGTTCTTCCAAAAGGTGTAGTTAGACCCGAAGAACAGAAGAGGCCGAGTAATGGACAGTCCCTCAGGAAGAATCTGAGTTGTCTGATTTCCTGGGAGGAAACGAGTGCTATTCTCAGCCATTGTGGGGATCAGCTCAAGATAGTTATATCTTGCTCAGTGAGCTTTTAACTGCTCTGATACCACTTGTTGGTCTCGTATAACGTGACAAGGTTAGTACCAAGGGGGGGATAGGAACTATTTAAAATTTTGTCCGTTAAGGCTGACTTCTTTTCTTTAAGAAAATGTTTACACAACGGCGCTAAGTAGTTTTAAGACATAAGCTTAGTCAACTGGTGACTAAGTTTGTTTCTTTCCTTGAGTCAAGAGATAGCGCTTAGGTCTATTCCTGAACTCAGCTTCTTAGTGCACTTAACTCAGCGTGAGTTCGTTACTTAGTTAGTTTTATAGCAAGCAATATATAAATGAGTTTAAAGGTTAGAAATATGTTACTCAGCAGACATATCCTGGTTCGTCCTCTCCGCCTACGTCCAGTCCCCGGAACTCGTTCTAGCTTTTTGAATCCTCTAGTGAGCTCTTTAAAGGTAGAGCACGAAACCCTTTACAACAGAAGCTGAGTATACAAGAGTACCTTCCTCTATTCCTCTACTCACTCCTATAACTACCGTTGAGTGCTATAACTGATTACTCAGCTTGTCCTTTTTATTCTTCTAGAAATGATAAGTGTTTGTCCTAAACAACAATTGCTAAGACACTTTAGATGAATGAAATCACTCTAGACTTTTACATAAAGATTGGAATTGGTGTAAGGTTTGCTTTGCTTTTCTCACAGAACTTCAAGTATGAATTTGGTCAGCGTTTCGACTTGATTGAAGATCTACATCGAATGAAGCAATTGAGAGGCCTATTTATAGTGACACTTGAGGCAACGGTGATTTCGAATTTCTAAATAACCGTTGGAGTCAAACGGCTTCATGTCGCTTTCACTCAGTACGTGCTCAGCGTCCTCGGCCAATCATATTCGTGTATCTTCTGTCTTCGCCAGTACTCAGCAGCTTTTCGTCAGATGAAACAGAATGTTTCCATATTTATGGCAAAGTCTTCCAGACAGCTTCCTGCGCCTTCTGAGCTTTACCCAAAGTAGAAATACTTTGTCTCCAAGTTCATTCTGTTCTACCGCTGACCTGACAACCTTGTCGCTCAACTCAGCAGCTTCGTCTTGAAGCAATTTGGTCGAAGGCTTCTCGATCCTTCTTGTTGTTGGGCTAACGCCTTACTCAGTACGACGGCGTTTTTTAGTCTTCTTGGGCCGTGAGGCTTTGATCTATTGATTTGGGCTTGACTTCCTCTTTTGGGCCTTTGGGCCATTTATCTTAATGTCTTATAAATCAATTAACTCAACATTGAACAAACACATTAGTATGAATAAATCAAAGCATTTAAATTTAATGTGTTGGAATATTTTTATCATTCACATAAATAATTTTGTCAAATCAAAATCATGTGGAAATGTGTTTCAACAGTCATCCAATTGTCGAACTCTTAGAGGCTTACAGGCAGAAATGTATGTTAAGACTGCACAAGCGTCATGCAAAAGGATGTGAAATGGAAGGAAAATTAGTACCTTTTGCAAAAAAAAAGCATTGAACGAAGTGATAAATGGTGCCAGATATTGTAGATTAATTCCTGGCAGAAATGGAGAGTTTGAAGTGAAGGATGGAAATGCACGGTATGCGGTAAGAATGGCAAATCAACAGTGTAGTTGTGGATGGTGGGAAATCAGCGGAATGCCCTGTAAGTATGATGCCTTATGCATAGGGTATAAGAGGGAGAAAATAGAAGAATATGTTGATCCTTATTTCACAGTTGAAACATATATGAAGGCATATGATGGTGCAATTCACCCCGTTCCAAGTTATGTGAACTTAAATGATAACCCAATACAGGCAATTGAACCTCCTCCTCTCAAAAGACTGTCTGGTAGACCTAGAAAATCAAGAAGGAGACAAGAAGGTGAGGAACAAGCTTCTGCAGCAGTGACTACATACTCAACTGTGAGATGTGGTACTTGCAAGATATTAGGCCATAACAGGGCAACATGTCACACCCGACCCTAGACGACCTCAATCGGCATCAGACGTGAAATAGAAAGATCATAATCAAAACTTCTCTTCAATATATATTCTAAAATAATTCATATTCCTACTACATTAGTCATTTGAGGACCTCAACATATATTTACCAACTCCATTATATTACACTTGAAATACTAAAGTTCTAACCATAATTCTAACAATAAGCAGCCAACTTCCAAACCTCGCCTAAATGGTCGGTAACCTTCTCTATATCCTGTACTTTCTCACCTAAAAACATTAAAACATTTAAAAACGTGAGATAAAAATCTCAATAAGAAACTATCAGCTATAAAAACTAACTTTATTTAACATAGCTACATATATACATTTATAAAGGGATTTAATCAAAACTTTATAAAATATACTCAAAACGTAAGTTCATAAAATAAAATTTGTGTATGCGTATCCATCCTCGAATTCCACCCGTGTAGCTTATCATAATATCAATACTCGAGATATCTCATTTATATCTCGTTCCTTGCCTAACAGTTAGGACTACCAGCCGTGCACTCTGGCCATACCGCCATTAGGTATGGTCTTACAAATACAACTCCTACCCCGGGCAATCCTAGATGGACAAAACTTTTTTATCTTTCAAAATATCACAACTCATAAAAATCATATTTGGACTTCAATCCAAAATAATAACAACAATAACCGCAACATATTTCTCAATCCAAAAACAATTCGTAAGAAATCATCAAATTAATTTTATTCACTATATATATACATTGAAACCAAAAACATATATGTATATATGTAAATCAACCAAATTAAGCCTTAAATCAACATAATCAAGTAAAATCTGAAATTCACATAGAAGCATAGTCAATAGCTTTATTTGAACCATAATTTCACAATAAAAAGTAAAATCGTGAAAAATCCCAATTTTACAAAAATCCCAACGACTTTGGGCGACGCCCAATTTTACTTGGGCGTCGCCCAAAGTTCCGGGATCCGTTTCCCTATATAAGGGCACGGATCCCAATGCAAAAAAGGAGGAAGGATTTTTGGAGAGAGCTTTCTCACTCTAAACATTTTTAGAGAGAGAGAGTGAATTTTTTTGAGAAAAATATTTTTTTCTCTCAAAAATTCCACATTTCCTAAAGTTCAATTTTTACTAAATTTTCATTAAAAACGGAAGATCGTGGTTCGTGGAATCAATCGGCTTCGACTGTCAGATACCGAATTTAAGGTATTATCCGAGGACTAGACTCTCTTTTATTTTATTTTATTTATCTTCTTCTCCTATTTATTTTTATGTTATAGTTTTTATTTATTTAGTTATTTATTTATGTTGTCACATTTTATTTAATTAGCGTATTTATTTAATTTCCATTTCGTGTTGAATAAAATTCGGTTTTGTTTTAAAATAAAAAACCTCGTTTTGATATCCCAATACGAACCGTGATCCGATAAAAAGGTAGTTCGGGTATCGAAAACGTTGTAATTACAAGTTTTTAATTTAAAAGAAATTTCCAAATAATGATTTGAAATAAAAAACGTCGTTTAGGAACTTCCGTTTTCGACTATGATCCATTTTTGGTAGTTCGGAAATCCAAAACGATTGAATTAGATTTAATTTAAAGCTTTCGAATAAATCCGGAGAATATTGGAGTGCTGCTGTAATTTGTCATTTCTGTCACTAAATGTTGTTTACCGACGGATTTTCCGTCGGTAAATCTGCCAAAACGTAAAAGATGCCATTTCAGTCCCTTTTTCTTAACTTTTAAGCTTTCAATCCTTAATATATATATGTATAGTTATGTAATATATGTTTTTCAAATTATTTTAGACCTTTAGTATATGTAATTATTTTAGAATATTTGTATGCTTTTTTATTATTATTCTATTTTACAATATAAGTATAAGTATATATATGTCTTTCTTTTTATTCATTTGGGCTCTATTAGATTCTATTTTGAAGATTATTTACTTGGGTATTTTGGAAAATAATTAATATATATTAGTA
This sequence comes from Euphorbia lathyris, assembly GCF_963576675.1. Taxonomy (NCBI): domain Eukaryota; kingdom Viridiplantae; phylum Streptophyta; class Magnoliopsida; order Malpighiales; family Euphorbiaceae; genus Euphorbia; species Euphorbia lathyris. The sequence goes on from NC_088916.1 coordinate 20,102,143, forward strand.
TATGTTACTTTTGATATTTAAAACGATAATAGATATGTATATATGTAGTTTTGGGATATTTGGATTATTTTAGTGGTTATTGAAGGAAATTATTTTTGGATGAATATTATTTTCTTAGTTATAGGATTTACTTACTATTTTCACATTTTTAAAGTATAGATATATTGTACCTACTATTTTTATATACATATAGTTTCTTTTGTATAAACTTTTATTTTCTTATTCTATTTTTTGATTTAAATGTATATATATATATGCTAGAATTACTTTCTTTATTCCTTTGGACCATTCATGGGTCCATGTTTCAAATGGGCTTTATTTGAGTATGAGTCTTGGTTTAAATGGGTTTATTATTACAAGTATAATAGGTAGAGAGTCCATTAAATAAGAGAGGAAAATAAATCACAAAAAGAGAGCTTTCAATATAATTATTTAAACTAATGAATTTTTAGAGTTTCCTAATGTAAGTAAATAGAGTTGTTTTTGTTAACATTTCAAATCATTTCTCAAAACACCACGTCTTAAAACCTTAGTCCGTTCCAACGGCGGATTAAGCGAACATTATAATTAAAATCGTTTTCTTTGTGAATAATAGAGTTTTAGAATCATTTTCTTAAAGGATTTGTACAACATGATATTGACTTGTATGTTTAACCACGTTTTCTCATTAAAAGGTTCTTATCCTAACGTTTTCAAACACTCGAGTCGTTCCAACGGCGATTCGGGTAAAAATTCATCAAACGGGGTTTTAAAACGCACCTAAATCGTTCCAATGGTGATTAAGGTGCGAACCGTGTAAATAAACTCGTTTTGGGAAAAATAAGTTAGTGTAGAATAAACACACAGCGTGACATATAAATGAAGTTGTAAATAAATCACTTCTTTCTCCCCTTTCTCTGTGTATGTATAACATAAATGGGTGATTCTTTACTAGTATGGCTTTCCAATAATATATGCTCAAAACGGTTTCTGAAAAAAGAAAGAAAAGGGTTTCAAATGAATTTTAAACTTAAAGAAGTATACGATTAGTCCGTTATCGCCTAACATGCTGAGTAGGAGGCCGGTGGTTCATAACCGGGCGATGTCGGGGTGCCTAGTAGCCTTTCTCCGGAAAGGAGCTAGCCTTCTCGGCTCGTACCTAAGTTTCCCGAACCCACACCGGTCTCCCGCAAGGGATCGGTGTTCATTTTCCCATTCGTGGGTGGCGACTCTTCCATATCTCCGAGCTCCGGTCCTGCCGAGCAGCTTGATTCCACGATTGGTTGCTTTCGGCGCCAATCACCGCTTACGTCGCCATGAGGTTGTCCACCCCCCGGTCCGCCCGGGAGATTAGGCCGCGGCACCTCGTCTAACAAGTGGCGACTCTGCTGGGGAAGCGAGAAATTTGATTCCGGAAGGCGTGTATTAAGCCCTTAACGGGGACGGATCGTTTTACTTCTTTTCGTATGCATTCATGTGCATTATTGCAAACCCTTTGGGTAATTTCCCCGAAACCTCTAGCGAGAGTCCATTCGTCGCTCGAAAGAGGCTAGTGTAAGTTCCCCCTTACAGTAAGGCGCCAAAGGGTCCCCATCCATTCGTTAGGGGCGAATTTGTGCGGTCCTGTGAGGTCCCGCGGTCAGCCGTGTCAGCATATAGTAGCCTTAGAAGTTTCCATAGGATCACCCGTTACTATTTTTGATGTGATAAATGAATCAGTTCGTGTTTTCAAACCGCCATAATACGTGTCTAATCCTAAAGTATGTAAAGAAAAATGAGACGATGCGTTAATATATACTCATGAATCGACATACTAATTACCCTAAAACATCGAAACGATTTGAACTAAAGACGACTTAGTTATCTCGTATGAATGAACATGTGCGACCCGCCTTGTCCCTTTCGGTGTCCCGACGAAGGCACGTGTTCAGGAAATGCGTTATGACGTAAGCACGTAGTAGTATGAATCGGTTTGGTATTAAGGATAATTACATCTCGATACAAAAGACTATATTAACAGTAGCCGTTATTCACATTCTTTAAATAAATTGGGATAAAACGAGATCAAGACGAAACGAAAACGAAGAACATTTTTGTCCTGAACGACCCTGTCATAACGTGAAAAGTTTCGCACAAGTAGCCCGTCCCTTCCGAATGAAAGACGAGCTTTTACGTTATGCCTCGTGTCGTTCTTAAGAGAAATGGATGTGTCCGTAAAGGTGACTAAGAAAATAAAAGAAAAGAAAAATGAACTAATCGACCAAAATCATTCCGAGACTACGATATATATCAATCCCGAGGGTTGTTAAAGAAAATAAACCAATGTCGTTGAATACGTGCCTCGGACGAGTGTATACCCCGTTTAAAATCTCGAAGCCGAATTAAGCCAAACCATATAATTACGCCATATGGACGAGACTGCGGGTTTTGACTAACGACTCGATCATTTCGACCGTTACCAAAACTGCAAGAAATATGGCCCGATATACGTGTTTGCTTAAATTCGCGCCTAAAGGAAAGAAAACGGTGATATCCTCGCTTCGAACAAACACGCGATTTAACGAAAGGTTGGTTTTTTATAACCACACTAAGAGGATATATCCCGTAGGATTGAGAAGAACAACGAACTGTTGCTAGCCGAAAGGTTACCGTGCGCTCAAAATAAGACTCGCCGTCTTTTCACGTAGCTAAAATGAGCAAACGGATCCTCGACGCTAAGAACAAACGCGTTACGCGATGAGTCCGTTCCCTAAAATAAAATCCAAAAGTGATTCCATCACTAAATAAACACGTGGTTACGTCTCTCGATAGATCCAAAAGATCCCGTTGTAATCCAAAATCGAGACACGAACCCACACGAACAAAAGGGAACGAATCATTGACAATAACGAACGATTAGACTAGAAGAATAACTCGTACCGCGTCTAAAAACTGAGATGCGCTCAAAGGGAGTCAAAACCCGAATTAATGCGTCTCGCGAAAGGACAAAAGACGAGTTATTCCGAAAGGACAATCCAACTTGGTCGATTTCTTAGTCACTGAACGTTGATGCGTCGAAAACGAACTGTGTTGTATGGTGAATGATTTATTTTTCCGCAATAATCGACGGCATCACGCGTCCCCTGGACTGCAATGTGAGCCCCAAACCAAAATCCTAGGAAAGAGACCTGGACCAACGAGTGTGTGGAGGAATAAGGGTGGAAGAGAGATGTTGTGATACATGTAATTAGACTAACGGTTGTTCTTCTTATCTTATAATCATAAATAAATAAACGCACACACCACGAATCATGCATATAAAATCATGCATACATACTAATGGATACCGTTCGCGCAGACGTCATCATTAAGCGGTTGTGGTTTCGCGAGAGTAATCGGCTTGTCAGAAAGTTTGATCAGCTACGAGTAGACAGTTCAGAATCAGTAGTTGTGGCTTCTGAATCATCTTCGTCTGGGTATACTCAGTCTTCCGTCAGTATGTCTGCGACCAACGAGAAAGTGGCTGAATTGGAGAATTCTGTGAACAATATCAATGATCAGCTGGCCGCGATCTTGGCCCAGCTAGCGGAGTTAGCACTGAAGGACAACAAGAGTGGTAGTAAGCGTGCTGAGAATGAGGTGAACGATGGTCCTCGCTTTGGGAATGAGGAGGATTATCAGGATTATATCCGAAAACAGTTAGAGAAAGAGAAAGCTAAGGAAGAGGAGTGGAAGCAACACATCACACAGGAAGTGCAGGACTTGCGTGGAGGAAGTTCCGGGAGTCAGGACTTTTATAACTTGAAAAATTGTTTATCGGCAACAGCTTTGCCTTTGAAATTCTGGCTCCCTGACATGAAAAATTTCGATGGAACGGGGGATCCCACCGCTCACATGAATCAGTATGTTGCTGTGATGAAGCACACGATCCTGACTGAGGATCAAGTCCTAGGGCTGTTTAACACCTACCTAGAGGGGGCTGCCCTCACATGGTTCCATGCATTGCCGATGGTGACAAAGAGGGATTGGAAGGAGTTAGCGAAGTCATTCATCGCTCAGTATAGCTTTAACACCATGCTGGAGGTCACTTTGAAAGAGTTAGAGAGCACTAAGCAACAGGCTGGGGGAATCCTTTTCCGATTTTGTGAAAAGATGGAGGGCTAAGGCCGCAGTGATGAAACAAAAGCCGCTCGAGCAGGATCAGATTCGAATGGTGGTCGGTAACACGTTGCCGTATATCAAAAATGAGTTGCGGTATATGCCATTTACGGATTTCAATCAGATGTATAGTTGCGCCTTGACGATTGAAGGGGATGGAGAGCCGAAGAAAGCTTATACCAAGTGGACGAAGTCAGGATATAGTGTCGGAGGGCCTAGTGCGAGTACGGAATCCGCAGCAGTGAAAGTGCTTGATCTTAATGCTATTGAAAAGAGGTAGTTCGCCAAGTTCGATCAGACTTACGCAAAAGTTTTTGAGCGTCTGCAGAAAAAGGGATTGTTGAAAGCCCTTACCCCGTATAACAAAGCTCAACCTACTCCGCAGATACAGGGTAGAGGGTATTGTGAATTCCATAGCAGTTATGGGCATACAATTGAGAATTGTGAGAGGCTGAAACACGAAATCCAGGATTTAATCGAGGAGAAAAAGATAGCTGATCCTTCGTCAGCAAACCCTTCCACTAGGCGTAATCCATTGCCTAATCATAGGGTGAGCATGATCGGAGTTGGTTTGACAGAATGTGTAGTGATGGAATCCTTCGAGGAGAACGTAGAGGAGTTGTTGGACTCCGATGAGAAGAATAATGTGGGAAATGGTTTGTATGTGTCGGCTTTGGAAGAGGAGCCAACGGAAGAAGTGATGGATGATAGAACTGAAACTGAGGAGACCGAGGAAGTCTCATCTCGGAGGATCATGCCTGTGTTGAAATTGTTTAGTGGGGTAGAAGACCCCGAAGCTCATTTGTATGGATACGTGTGTGCTATGTTTGGAGAGCCATACAAAGTGGAAGAGGTCGCTCCATGGTTCCATCTTTCGCTGGTGGGCGAACCTTTGAAGTGGTTTCAATCGCTACCTGACGCGACTAAGCATGATTGGTCACTGGTGTCAAGCTTGTTTTTGATGAAGTATCGAAGAGACAAAATACGGGCAGGGGAATATAGCGCAATGCAAATTGGGCCTATCAAACGTCCGTTTTCGACTGTCAGCAAGTATAATGAAGGGAAGGACCCCATGGAGCACTTGCATTTTTATCTGTCGGCTATGGGTCCTCTAGGTTTCAAAGAGGGGGAGATCACGAGCTTGTTTTGCAACTCACTGGCAGGAGAGTCACTAGTGTGGTACATGTCTCTTCCAATGCACGTTAAAGCAGATTGGGCAAAAATGACTAAGAGATTCATCAAGAAATACGCCGCACGGGAATGTCCAGAGGAAATGCCTGCATTATCCAAAGAGGAGACACCTGAAGCAGTAACAGCCATGTCTAAGTATAAAGGAGATGAGAACCCCATTGATCACATAAACCATTTCCGTGCCTACATGTTTGACGCGGGACTCTACCGAAGTGAGTTAGTCCAGCATTTTCCAAAGACACTCATAGGAGAAGCTTTGATGTGGCACCGAATGCTCGCGGCAAAGACAAAAGGGGACTGGGGATCCCTCATGGAGGCCTTTGTGCAGAGGTATGAGAGGTACATTCCGTGGACAGGGTCGGTGGAAGATTTAGAAAGGATCAGGCAATTCCCCGAGGAACCATTTGTGGATTATGCTAGAAGATGGAGGTTCAAGTATGCCTCGTGTCGGGTCACCTTGAGTGATCAGGAGCAACTCATGTGCATCCGGAAGGGTGCTATTCCACTCGTGGCTAGAAGAATGAATGGAGTGTTCCTCAAGGACTATGAAGAACTGATAGGCTGGGCTCGGTATGGATCGTCGAACCCTTCCTACATAAATCCGAATGTCCCTCACATAATGGATCTGATGGTCGTGGACGTTTGGGGAAGTTCCTCCGACGAGGAAGGTATCAATCAGAGGGTTCCGATCAACATCTGGGATGAGTCTGATGATGAGTCGGAAGTGGCTGTTAGCACAGAAGGGAAGATTCTGCCGGGGTTCGAAATCTTCAATGATGTTGCCGACTGGGGCAAAGAAAAGGTGAGCTGCTTTGTCGAGGAGATTATGGTGCTAGACTTGAATGCCGAGGAGCAAGTCATCACCATTGAAGCAACTGCAGGAGCGGGAGATGAGCCTAGTACCTCCAAAATTCATGAGGAGCCCGAGAACCCTGATGATGAAAATTGTATTACTGCTTTGTTTGAATCAGATGATGTAATCACCCATGCTATCAATGAAATGAATTCTGATTTTGCTTACTTGCTTGATGTTGATCATGATCATTCCATGCATTCTCATTCATATAACATGCCTACATTTGAAATCAATACGATAGAAATGTCAACTTTCAATCTTGGTACGGATGAAAATCCTAAATTTATACAAATTGCTCAAGCATTAACTATTGAAGAGAGAAAAGAATTTGAGAGAATAATTAAAAAATACGAAATTGTATTCGCTTGGACATACGAAGACATGCCTGGAATTGATCAATCTATCGTAACTCACCGCATTCCAACTTATCCCGAAGCAAAGCCCGTAAAGCAGAAGCTCCGATGTATGAGTTCCGAATGGGCAGATAAGATCAGAGAGGAGGTGAAGAAGCAGTTAGAAGCAGGATTCATCGAAGTGATCGACTATCCCCCTTGGGTCGCAAATGTGGTACCAATTGCGAAGAAGGACGGCAAAGTGAGGATGTGCGTCGATTACAGAGATCTTAACAAGGCATGCCCTAAGGATGAGTTCGCATTGCCTCATATCGACGTATTGATCGACAGTGAAGCGTCAAGTGTATTACACACGAATGTGGATGGTTTCATGGGCTACATGCAAGTTCAGATGGCCGAAAAGCACAAAGCAAAAACCTCGTTCACAACTGAGTGGGGGACATACTGTTACAGAGTAATGCCGTTTGGGTTGAAAAATGCCGGGGCAACTTATCAGAGAATGGCCACAGCATTGTTCCACGATATGATACACAAGGAGGTAGAAGTCTATGTGGACGATATGATGGTCAAATCAGAGACAAGAGAATGGCATTTTGCCGCGCTCGAGAAGTTTTTGGCCCGAATTGCAGAATTCAAGCTAAGGTTAAACCTGAAGAAGTGCTTTTTCGGCGTTTTGTCGGGGAAAATATTAGGCTATGTAATCGGAAATAAGGGAATCAAGGTTTATCCTGATAAAGTGAAGGCTATACAGGAGATGTCGGCGCCGAAAAATGAGAAAGAAGTGAGAGGGTTTCTGGGGCAGGTTCAATATATCAGTCGGTTCATAGCGCGACTCACCGCAATCTGCGAGCCAATCTTTAAGTTGTTAAGGAAAGACCAACCCACCATCTGGAATGATAAGTGTCAACAAGCTTTGGAGAGCGTCCGGAACTATTTGTCTAATCCGCCAGTGTTGAGACCGCCTAAGCTAGGGAAGCCGCTTCTCCTCTATGTAGCGATCGAGGAGCGATCTATTGGGGAAATGTTGGCTCAAGAGGGAGACACCGGTGTGGAGCACGCGGTGTATTATTTGAGTAAGAAGTTCCTGGAGTACGAGCTCAAGTACAACATGATCGAAAAGACATGTGTGGCAGTAGTATGGTTGACAAAGAAACTACGGCATTATTTTCAATCGTATAAAGTGATCATTATTTCTCGGATGGACCCCGTGAAGTATTTGTACCGAACTCCATCCTTGACGGGGAAGTTAGCCCGATGGTTGTTGCTTCTGTCCGAGTTTGACATTGAATATGTGACGAAGAAGGTTATCAAAGGAAGGGCCGTGGCAGAGTTTCTGGCTAACCAACCCTTGAATGCAGAAGAGGAAGAAGTAAGCTATGATTTCCCCGATGAGCACTTGAACGCAATCGAAGTTATACCGTGGAAAATGTTCTTCGATGGAGCAGTTAATTCGAATGGAGCCGGAGTAGGAGTACTACTTACCTCACCGGAAGGAGAAAGGATCCCGATGGCCAAGAAGTTATCCTTCCCTCTCACTAATAATATGGCCGAATATGAAGCGTGCATTTATGGTTTAGAGTCATTAGCGGTATTGGGAGCATCATATGTCGAAATTTGGGGTGACTCCAAGTTGATCATCGAACAGGCACAAGGAAACTGGGAAGTGAGGGAAGAAAGGCTACGTCCATATCTAGATCAGCTAGAAGGGTTGGCACAAAGATTCAAGGAGTGTCGTTTCTATCACATTCCTCGAGCGCAGAACCAGGCGGCGGATGCTTTGGCCACTTTGGTGTCAGTTTGGGACAACCCCTGGAACCTTGCCTCGAAACCGTTGGTATTAAGGAGATCTCACAAACCATGCTACGAGGACGTAATACTGTTAGGGGCAGATGAAAAACCGTGGTATTTCGATATCGTGAACTTCATGAAAAATGGAACATATCCGGCAGAGTCAGAACCGAGGGATCAAGCAGTGATTAGAAGGTTAGCTCGGCAGTTCGTCATCCACGATGACTTACTTTACAAAAGGCACATCGATGGGTTACAGCTAAGGTGCTTAGATGCGAGAGAAGCCCGCGAGGCGATGGAATCGGTGCATTCAGGAATTTGCGGGGCCCATATAGGAGGAGCGGTGTTAGCAAAGAAAATCATAAGGCAAGGCTTCTACTGGCTCACCATGGAAAGAGATTGTAACGAGTATGCAAAGAAATGCCATGATTGTCAAATCCACGGCGATTGCAGTCATCTTCCGGCCATGGAACTACATGTGCTAGCACCTATTTGGCCATTCGCTGCTTGGAGCATTAACATCATCGGCAAAGTAAGGCCTAACGCTTCAAATGGACATAAGTTTATTGCTGTCGCCATCGATTATTTCACCAAGTGGGTAGAAGCAGAGTCGTTTAGTAAACTGGGATCCAAGCAGATGAGAAAGTTCATTGAAAAACACTTGATCACCAGGTTCGGAGTGCCTCATCACATGATTACAGATAATGGGGTCCAGTTTCAGGGGGAAGTAAGAAATCTTTTCCGAGAATATGGCATTGAACATCACAGGTCTTCTCCATACCGTCCACAGGCTAATGGAGCAGTAGAAGCAGCTAATAAGAACCTTAAGAGGATTCTCGTAAAAAACGGTGGAATCACATCGGAATTGGCATGAGCAGCTCCCACTCGCATTATGGGCTTATCGCACGACAATTAGAACCTCAACTGGGGCAACACCATTCTCTTTGGTGTATGGAACAGAAGCAGTCTTGCCGATTGAGATCGAAAAGCGATCGTTGAGAATCGCAGTGGAGGCAGAAATTCCCGAGGCGGAATGGGCGAAGAAGCGATGTGAGCAGTTGGCTCTAGTTGACGAAAAAAGGATGGAAGCGCTTTACCATGTACAGTTATATCAAAGAAGGATGGCTCGGGCTTTCAATAAAAAGGTCAAGACCAGTCCTATCAAAGAAGGAGATTTGGTGCTGAAACAGATCCGTGTGACGCACACCGACCCGAGGGGGAAGTTCAGGCCTAACTGGGAAGGACCATTCGTCGTGAAGAAGATACTAAGCAAAGGAGCGGTGAAGTTAACCACAATGGACGGCATGGAATTCTCCGAACCTACCAACCTGGATAGGCTTAAGAAATACTTTTCGTAAAAAAAAAAAAATAAAGAAAAATAAAGAAAAATTCCCGATAGGTTGAAAACCCGCAAAGGGCGACCTATGCAACAATAAGGGAAATCCCAATGGGTGAAAACCCGAAAGGGCACTCATTTAAAAATTCCGAGATAGTAAAAGGAGAGGAGAAAAATCGCTGGGATCCGAAAACCGAAAGGCGGGTCTTGGTAACAATAGTTATGACTTGAGCAATTACAAAAACAATGTATAAGAGACTAAGTATTTCTGTTGTTTGTAAATAAATAAAGGCATGAATATATTTGACGAGAATGATTGGAATCATCATAATCTACTGAATGCATGGTAATATGAATCACGAGTTATACATTTCCTATCCTACTTTTCACAAAAAGCCTACCTACTATCCACCCCACTCCCTATACATCAGCTATACATCGGGGAAACTCTAATAAAAGCTACAAAGCAATAATGAAAGCTACAAAGCAATAATGAAAGCTACAAAGCAATACATAACGAGCCTAATACGGAGGGAAGTCCCAATAGTCCTCAAAATCTCTCAGGTGTGATGCCCGCTCCGCAGATAGTGCCTCCTCGGCAGCACGCGCTCTCTCATCAGAAACTCGCGCTCTCTCATCAGAGGCGCGTGCTCTCTCATCAGCAGCTCGTGCTCTCTCCTCTGCAGCAAGGCGCCTGATCGACTCATCACGCGCCCTCTCCTCGACGGCAAGGCGACCCTCAGTCTCCCGTCGCATCATCCCTGACCAGTGATCATTTCTCTCCTGATACACCTGACCAACCCGGGCGTCGGCCTCCCGCACCAACTCACTCTGCCTCCGCTCGTGGGCATGAAGATCACTCTACAGAAAAAGAAAAAAAAAAGAACAGATAAAAAGCAGCATAGGCCAAAAACATAAATCATACATACATGCATACATTCCACTACACTAAAGTAAAGTAATGATACATACCAGGTGATCGGTGCAGCGCAAGCTGAGGCGATCTCGTAGGTAACCACACAGCCCCACATAATCCGTACAAGTCTCCCTCGTGGTCAGAGAAGCGTCTGAGGGATCAAATGGGACCCTCGAGGAGAAGATAGGAGGAGCCGCCTCGAATCCCGCATAAGCTGCCCCGGACTCGTCATAGCAAATCGTGGCATAATCTCTCCCGTAGTCTGGTAGGGGCACGCCTAGGGAAGACCTCTCCGGTCGGGCAGCGCTGGAGGACTCGCCGACGTAGTAGGGCTGCTCACACACAGGCGTCTGAGCTCGAGTACCATCAAATAAATCAGATAAATGGGCACTCCTCCAGGACCCCTCCTGCCAAAAAAAACACACAATAAAAACCCCTAAACATCTCATGAATGAAAGGTAAAATAAGAAGGGGGTGGAACCACTTACCGGGATCTCCTCCTCACCGAAGACTGCCGCGATAGCCTCCCTCGAAAATACATCTGCCACCGGATCCACCTCCATCGCTGCCGTCGGGGCATCCCTCGCGCTCAGCAGAGTAGATAAGTAAGGCTCACGGCCCCCGGCGTGAATCCACACCGCTCTACCAACAAACCGACGGGTCAAGTCCCGACGAACGGTCGATAAGGGCATGGTCCGCACCGCGAACATAGAGACGGGGATCTCACCCGGTGTCCAATGAGCATCCCTAACTCCAGTGATGCCTCGATCCCCTAAATACCATGCCCGCACGCAGGGGCCGGTGAGCACACACTGCTGCTCCTAGATCATCGATACATATGTATAATCGGGGCCGAAGTCGAGGTCGTCCCACCTGAACTTAATCTAAAAAATGCACAAAGAGAAAGTCAGAAAGACTCAAACAAAAACCGAGCATGATTAGGCAAAATCTACCTGTGTGAGGGTCAGCGAGTTGATCCAATCTAGGAGCCGTGGCACCGTCCGACTCCTTTCGGCGCTTAAGTCAAAATCCCTCCATCGAGTCATGAAAGGCGGCCTCGGTACTCTCGGTCGAGATCGAGACCGGCTGGGAAGGATGTGCCTCTCATACGCCCACACCTGCGGTAAAAACAAGGACTAGGAGTGTGAAAAACGCAAAGAAGATAAGACGAGCAAGTCAAGAAGGCGTCACGTACCAGCAGAGCAAAGGTGTAACCACCGAAATCCTTGCGCTTCCGGCAAGTCAGATCCAAAAACTTGTAGAGAAAGGCTAAGCCTGCCCCTGCCCAATCGTAGGAAGCCGCTGCATCCAAATCGCTGAGTGCCTGAATGAGACCCGCATGTACCTTTCCACCCTTCGTGCGGAAAATCGTCTCACTCAGAGTATACACTAAGAAGCTGCGAACCGCCAAGTCGGTATCGTCTGTCTCGCAGAAATCTCGTCGACTCAAGAGGCTCGCGGTGGAAATAAACTTCGCTGGAGTAGATTTGGCGCAAAGACGAACTCCCGGTCCAATCAAGGCAGCGAGCCTAGCAAGGTCGACCCGTGGTCGCATCATATCGAAATGGAAAGGGACGGGAGTGTTGCTCCCTCGTAACCCTGTCAGCAGTGAGAAATCTCTGGGCGAGATGGTCATCTCCCCAAAAGAAAGGTGGAAGGTGTGGGTCGAGTCAACCCACCGCTCACATAAGGCCCGTAGGCCGAAACGATCGCATACCCCGTTGGTGTGGGGCAACGCTGCAATAAAAGGCTCGAAGCCCAACTCGCGCACGCGGGCTCTCGCCGCGGCACCTAGCCTATCGTACCACGAGTGAATCTCGGCGGTGGTCCCCGAAATCTCAATGAACTAAAAAGAACAAGACAAGAAAATTTAAATACAGCTTTGTTGAGCGATTTCCGCAAGTGCACGATTTCGCTTGTAGTAATAAAAATATCGATCCCACAGAGATACGTTTTTTAACGAAAAACTTATTTTTGAATCTTTAATTTCGAACTTGTTAGATTTATAAAATGTAAATAAAAAGTGAAAATTGGATTAATTGAATTTAGGAAATTTATTTGATTGAATTTGAAAACTTTGAGTATTTGAAAATGCTGGAATAAGATTATATATTTAGAATAAATCGATTGTTAGAAAGATCTTCTGATTTTAAGGATGAATTTTACAAAACAGGAACATTTAGAACTTATTAGAAAAATGAATGAATTTGTTCATTTGCATTAAGCAAAGAAAATAACTTAAACTTTGTATTATTATGATGATGAAATAAATGACGGAACCTCTAATTAATTGGCTTTGAACGCGACAAAACCCTTTCGGGATAGTTGCCCTTACTCAAATTAACACTCTTTCGAGATGATAATTTGCCTAAGTGTTCAACAAAGTTTCCTTATAATGATTTTGAATTCAAGTGCATATTAATGAAAACACCAGCCTCACTTATATTGGATTGGTTACCATAAGTGCTGCATAACGATTTGTCGAATAGAACGGACTTTATTAGATGAAATGTAAATTGATACAAGTTTACAGAGAATAAGGAGCATTGAGTTCTTCGAGGGCGTGCAAGTGAAGGGCTTGATCGGTTCCGCTTCCTTGGGTTTCCTAGGAGGTTGTCAGGCTCGGGGGCGAACACTTTACTCAATCTTCTCGCTGTAACTTCGTAATAGGGATTCGGTCGGCCACTACCATGATGCAAACTAAAACTGGAACAATGTCTAAACGCTACTGAGTTGTAATTAAACTATAAACAATATGTGTACCTCATCTTGTTTTGTACAGAATCTAATTTCTAACTCTCGAAATGTTTTTACTTAGAACTTCGACATAAGTTCTACGCTCTGATTTCTATATCTATATTGAAGTGATGTATCCGTTGGTTAAGAGTCGTGTCCGTTGTGAAAGGACGTCTTTATCCACTTGAACGAACGCGTTTCTTGGATTTTCAGCATGTGTTAAATGCTCTTGGTGAATTTCTGCACTTATCGAGGATAGTAATCCGCGGCCGTGAATGACGTAGCACTGAGCTTGAGCGACGGACGAAGGGGAGAATTGGTTGTACCGCGCGTGTCGCGGCCGCGGGTCTGGGATCCACTGTCGCGTCCCGGCAGGTTTTCTTACTTCTTGCTTTCGTTCGTGTCCTCGACTTGGCGCTTTCGATTTACGTTGTCTTTGACTCCTTTTGTAGGGCTTTTCTTCTGTTTTAGATCCTTTTTCGTTCCTATTTGGATTTTACCAAATATTCAAGTACCTTGCAAGAAAGAAAGATATTCGAAAGTAAAAGTAATCTAAACAGATATAAATAACACAAATTCGTAATAAAAATGATGTAAATGTTAATGATATTTTAGGTATATTTTGGGCTTAACAAGCTCCTAAAGCATGCAATTGATAAGAACGCGTTAAGACTAGGTATCTTTCATAGAGACATCCGGTCAGTTAGGACCAATTTTCTGTAAAAATCTCTCCTGTAGGGTCATTCACGTAGGGTTTAGTCAATTCTTTAATCCACCATCGTCTGCGGGGACGAGGAGCATAGATTAGGTTTTACTATTTACGTGCATTAGTTAAGTTTTTACTATTCACGTTTTTACTATTCACGTGTATTAGCTAAGTTTTTACTATTCACGTGCATTAGTTAAGTTTTTACTATTCATGTGCACTATTCACGTTTTTACTATTCACGTGCATTAGTTAAGTTTTTACTATTCACGTGCATTAGCTAAGTTTTTACTATTCACGTCTTCACTATGCACGTTGTTTGTACCGTTAGCATGCATAAATTTGTAGTGTCACTATTCACATGCATATAGCGCGCATTCTTACAAAAATAAACAGGTGTTACTTGTGAATAAAGGAATTCACGTTTTCTAGCTAAAGTCCTCTAAGGCAGTCTAAGGGTTAGCATGCAAATCATGTTCGGATAGGAATGCTAAAGCCTAGAGTTCGAATCAAATAAAAGTGAGAAATTACTTACCTCGTTGTAGCGTGTCCTGCTCAAATGCGTCGTAGGGTCGTGGAAGGTATCCACTCTATCCAGGTTTACGTAAACCTCGTCCATGCCTCTAGTGCCATCCCATTCATCTAAATCCATCCCGAGAATAATCCAAATTGAAGTCTAGTGAGAGAAAGAAGAGAGAGAAGGGGTGGGGTTGAAATGAAACCCCACCACCTTATATAGGAAGAGGGAATGGCATTCCCGTAAATAGTGAAAAAGGTACGATTTGACATAAAGGTAAAAAGTAAATAATTAATTACTAGGTGCACAGACCTCCGATTGGCAGTCCGTTTCAGCCTGCATTTCTCCCAGACAACGACCAACATTGCCAAGATATGAACTCCAGACAACAGTCAATTTTTACAGAACAGTGATACCAGTCAAAATACAGATGACAGTCAACAGAAAAACGATCATTAGTCTATATCATTTCAGACTAAAACACATTCCCATTGAACTTCCGAGATGATAGCTCCAGTAAGAAGATACAAACAATGGTGTCGTAAGAAAATAAAGAAACAATCCCAGCTTTTGAGCCATCTGACTCACGGTCGCAGACCGGAGTTGCTTTTGAGCCATCTGACTCACGGTCGCAGACCGGAGTTGCTTTTGAGCCATCTGACTCACGATCGCAGACCGGAGTTGCTTTTGAGACATTTGACTCACGGTCGTAGACCGGAGTTGCTTTTGAGCCATCTGACTCACGGTCGCAGACCGGAGTTGCTTTTGAGCCATCTGACTCACGGTCGCAGACCGGAGTTGCTTTTGAGCCATATGACTCACGGTCGCAGACCGAAGTTGCTTTTGAGCCATCTAACTCTCGGTCGCAGACCGGAGTTGCTTTTGAGCCATCTTACTCAAGGTCGCAGACCTGAGTTGCTTTTGAGCCATTTTACCCGCGGTCGTGGACCAGGGTCGCTTTGACCTGAGTTGCTTTTGAGCCATCCCATTAACGGTCGTACACCGAAATTGCTTTTGAGCCATTCTTACCCATAACCAACGTACGTTAGATTTCGAGAAAAGAACATCCATCGACGGCCACTCCAAAGGTGACGATGGAAGGAATCAGAGGACGACACCGGAACGCGCAGCGCGAAGGTCAGGTATGCTCCCTCCTACTCTTTACGTGTCTTTTACTTTTATATGTTTTACATTGCATGTGTTATGTTAGCAAAAAACGTTTTCGAAACACACACATCACTGTCAAAATAGAAAAGTAGGGGCAACTGTAGACACTGAGTCGGAGGACCTGTGACGAAAACCTGAAAACAAGACGGTTGAAGCGATTGATTCCGGAAGTTTTGAAAAACAAAAAAATATAAAGAATAATAAACGTATAATAAGGAAAGAAAATTACGGCGGGTCGCTGTTGCCGGTAAGGTGGCTCGCGTATGCTTAGCGGCATGGCGCAGGTGCTTAGTGGCATCCGGCGCGCGGTCGACAATGGTCGAACGCCCGTTCGACGGCACAGGACGTGCGCTCGGCGTCCGTCGGACGCACGCGTCCAACCACGAGTGGCACATTCTCGACGTCCGAGCAACGCCTGAGTCTGATAGCGCGGGGCACGCTCTCGTTGGCCACTGAGCGTGCGCGCCCGGCAGCGCGGAGCGCGCATTCGGCGGCCGCAACGTGTGAGCGTCCGACGGTGCGGAATGTGCGCTCGGCGGCCGTGGGGCGCGCGCGCTCGACAGCGCGAGGCACGCCTCGGGGGTCGTCGGGCGGGTGCCCAACCACGTCGGGCAAACGCCCAACGAGCGTTGGGCGATCGCCCAACAAATGTTGGGCGGTAGCCCAACTTAGTGTTGGGCGGCCGCCCAACAAGCCTTGGGCGGCCGCCCAACAAGCCTTGGGCGGCCGCCCAACGACTTTGGGCGACGCCCAATTTTACTTGGGCGTCGCCCAAAGTTCCGGGATCCGTTTCCCTATATAAGGGCACGGATCCCAATGCAAAAAAGGAGGAAGGATTTTTGGAGAGAGCTTTCTCACTCTAAACATTTTTAGAGAGAGAGTGAATTTTTTTTAGAAAAATATTTTTTTCTCTCAAAAATTCCAAATTTCCTAACGTTCAATTTTTACTAAATTTTCATTAAAAACGGAAGATCGTGGTTCGTGGAATCAATCGGCTTCGACTGTCAGATACCGAATTTAAGGTATTATCCGAGGACTAGACTCTCTTTTATTTTATTTTATTTATCTTCTTCTCCTATTTATTTTTATGTTATAGTTTTTATTTATTTAGTTATTTATTTATTTAGTTATTTATTTATGTTGTCACATTTTATTTAATTAGCGTATTTATTTAATTTCCATTTTGTGTTGAATAAAATTCGGTTTTGTTTTAAAATAAAAAACCTCGTTTTGATATCCCAATACGAACCGTGATCCGATAAAAAGGTAGTTCGGGTATCGAAAACGTTGTAATTACAAGTTTTTAATTTAAAAGAAATTTCCAAATAATGATTTGAAATAAAAAACGTCGTTTAGGAACTTCCGTTTTCGACTATGATCCATTTTTGGTAGTTCGGAAATCCAAAACGATTGAATTAGATTTAATTTAAAGCTTTCGAATAAATCCGGAGAATATTGGAGTGCTGCTGTAATTTGTCATTTCTGTCTCTAAATGCTGTTTACCGACGGATTTTTCGTCGGTAAATCTGCCAAAACGTAAAAGATGCCATTTCAGTCCCTTTTTCTTAACTTTTAAGCTTTCAATCCTTAATATATATATGTATAGTTATGTAATATATGTTTTTCAAATTATTTTAGACCTTTAGTATATGTAATTATTTTAGAATATTTGTATGCTTTTTTATTATTATTCTATTTTACAATATAAGTATAAGTATATATATGTCTTTCTTTTTATTCATTTGAGCTCTATTAGATTCTATTTTGAAGATTATTTACTTGGGTATTTTGGAAAATAATTAATATATATTAGTATATGTTACTTTTGATATTTAAAACTATAATAGATATGTATATATGTAATTTTGGGATATTTGAATTATTTTAGTGGTTATTGAAGGAAATTATTTTTGGATGAATATTATTTTCTTAGTTATAGGATTTACTTACTATTTTCACATTTTTAAAGTATAGATATATTGTACCTACTATTTTTATATACATATAGTTTCTTTTGTATAAACTTTTATTTTCTTATTCTATTTTTTGATTTAAATGTATATATATATGCTAGAATTACTTTCTTTATTCCTTTGGACCATTCATGGGTCCATGTTTCAAATGGGCTTTATTTGAGTATGAGTCTTGGTTTAAATGAGTTTATTATTACAAGTATAATAGGTAGAGAGTCCATTAAATAAGAGAGGAAAATAAATCACAAAAAGAGAGCTTTCAATATAATTATTTAAACTAATGAATTTTTAGAGTTTCCTAATGTAAGTAAATAGAGTTGTTTTTGTTAACATTTCAAATCATTTCTCAAAACACCACGTCTTAAAACCTTAGTCCGTTCCAACGGCGGATTAAGCGAACATTATAATTAAAATCGTTTTCTTTGTGAATAATAGAGTTTTAGAATCATTTTCTTAAAGGATTTGTACAACATGATATTGACTTGTATGTTTAACCACGTTTTCTCATTAAAAGGTTCTTATCCTAACGTTTTCAAACACTCGAGTCGTTCCAACGGCGATTCGGGTAAAAATTCATCAAACGGGGTTTTAAAACGCACCTAAATCGTTCCAACGGTGATTAAGGTGCGAACCGTGTAAATAAACTCGTTTTGGGGAAAATAAGTTAGTGTAGAATAAACACACAGCGTGACATGTAAATGAAGTTGTAAATAAATCACTTCTTTCTCCCATTTCTCTGTGTATGTATAACATAAATGGGTGATTCTTTACTAGTATGGCTTTCCAATAATATATGCTCAAAACGGTTTCTGAAAAAAGAAAGAAAAGGGTTTCAAATGAATTTTAAACTTAAAGAAGTATACGATTAGTCCGTTATCGCCTAACATGCTGAGTAGGAGGCCGGTGGTTCATAACCGGGCGATGTCGGGGTGCCTAGTAGCCTTTCTCCGGAAAGGAGCTAGCCTTCTCGGCTCGTACCTAAGTTTCCCAAACCCACACCGGTCTCCCGCAAGGGATCGGTGTTCATTTTCCCATTCGTGGGTGGCGACTCTTCCATATCTCCGAGCTCTGGTCCTGCCGAGCAGCTTGATTCCACGATTGGTTGCTTTCGGCGCCAATCACCGTTTACGTCGCCATGAGGTTGTCCACCCCCCGGTTCGCCCGGGAGATTAGGCCGCGGCACCTCGTCTAACACCTGTATGGCCTGAAGCAAGATCCAAGAGCTTGGTATGAGAGGTTGACAAACTTCCTGCTGACCAGGAACTATGCCAGAGGAAAAGCTAACACAACCTTGTTCATTAAGAAAAAGGGTAAACATACCCTACTTGCACAAATCTATGTAGATGATATAATATTTGGTGCTACTGACGAATCTTTGTGTAAAGAATTTAGCAAACAGATGCAAACTGAGTTCGAGATGTCCATGATGGGTGAACTCAACTTCTTCCTTGGACTTCAAATTAAGCAAGGTAAGAATGGCATCTTCATAAGTCAGTCCAAGTACACCAAAGAGATGTTAAAGAAATTCGATATGGAAGATTGCAAACCCATATCAACCCCTATAGGTACTGATACTGTCTTATGCAAAGATGAGAAGAGTAAGTCAATAGATAGTAAACTTTATTGAGGTATGATAGGCTCCTTACTTTATCTCACAGCTAGTAGACCTGATATACAGTACTCAGTATGTTATTGTGCAAGATATCAAGCTGACTCTAGGGAATCTCACTTAATTGCTGTAAAAAGAATTTTTAGATATTTGCAGAGCTCAGTTGATGCAGGTTTATGGTATCCAACCTCAAATGACTTCACACTCATTGGATATACTAATGATGACTATGGACGAGATAAGCTAGAATGTAAAAGTACTTCAGGAGGATGTCATTTCCTTGGAAGCTGTCTAGTATCTTGGTTCAGCAAGAAGCAGTCATCAGTTGCCTTGTCTACAACTGAAGCTGAGTACGTAGCTGCTAGAAGCTGTGTTGCCCAAGTTCTATGGATTAAGCAACAACTTAAGGATTATGGAGTAAAAACAGAAACAATAGAGATCAAATGTGACAATAAGAGTGCCATTGATCTATCCAAGAATCCAATCCAACACAGCAGGATGAAGCATGTCAGCATAAGGCATCACTTCATCAGAGATCACGTACTAAAGGGAGAGATCAAACTGACCTATGTACCAACAGATGAATAGCTTGCAGATATCTTCACCAAGCCATTGGCTCGTGAACAATTCAACATACTAAGGGAAGCTATCGGTATGTCTAATCCTTTTCAATAATTCTATGTGAAAAATTGAATGTTGAGTGATTGCCATGCTGAGTGAATTCAAAAATTAGTAACTACTACATACTGAGCTTAAAATGTAGAAAATCACTCTATGCTAAGTTAATGTACATGTTGAGTGATTATCCTGAGTAAATACACATGCTGAGTGATCACTCTATGCTGAGTAGATATACATGCTGAGTGATTATCCTATGCTAAGTTACTAAGAGATAAGAAATTCATCTACGTAGAACCAGGTACTCAGTATCACAAATGCTTCGAACTCTAGTAAAACTGAGTAAAACCTACTTGCACCATTAAATGCTAACACATGTAATAAATAGCACCTAGGATAACGTAAGCAATAATGGCAAAACCCATGCGCCGAACGTGTCATAAATGACAGAATCTCTGTCGATTGAACATCCCAAGGAAAAATGGCTAGTCCAACGAATAGGATCGATTTAAATCTCTACAAATAGTGGAAGATTTCCCACTTAATCATCTTTACACTTGAATCCTTTGGCATTCCAATCTTTGTCTCTCTCTGAATTTCAAAATCCCTCGAAAATCTCTGAGAAGAAAATGTCGAACCCTCAGAATGTCTCCGGTGGTGATTCCGAAAAACATCACACCGATGAAAATCCAAACTCTCCTCCCCAGCTTAACCAAACTCCGAACAAAAACCCTCAAGCTGACCCAGCAAGCTCTTCAAAGAAGCCCAAGGAAAGGACCATGGTCAAGGTCCACAAGAACGTCAATAATCTGGAAGTTCTGAAATGTAGATGGTTCTCTCCCAGCTTCATCACCGATGAAAAACCCTTCTGTGAGTGGATTGAGAAGAATGAATGGGTAGGACTCTTCTTTCTCTCTGGGAAAACATATCTTAGGTTAATTAGGGAATTTTACTCCAATCTTTATATCGATAAAGAAGATGCTGACTACTTGGAAACTTCCGTCAAGGGGCACAAGATAACAATCACCCCATCTTACTTAGCAACCTTACTCAACCTGCCAGAGGAAGGAAAAGAGTTTAGGACAACCAAAGAAACGCTTGACCATGTCAAAGGATTCTGCAAACCAAAGAATCGCAAAGGAGAGATACCCAGCACATGTATGGGGCAAAATCAGAAGATGGCTCATTACATATTGATCAACTTCATCTTTCCAAAGCTCAACTTAGTATCGTCGGCCTCCAACTTCGAGCAGTGCTTCATATGGCACATGCTGACCTACAACCCACTCAATATACCGGTGTTTCTAGTCGGTGCACTTCAAGAAGGAGGTAAGAAACTCAGACCGGGCTCCCTAATCACTAAAATCCTCGAAGATCGGAAAATAGAAACAATCAATAAAACTCAGAGTTTGGGAACTGAAATTACAGCGGCTCTGCTATTTGGGTTAGTATTCAACCAGCCTTTGAAGGGGACTGAAGATGTTGAGGAAGATGAAGAAGAAAATGATGCTGAACAGGAAGTGGAACCAAAGAAAGGAAAGAAAGTTATTGTTGAGTCTGCTGAGCCAGCAAAGACAAAGAAGAAGAGAAAAGCACTTGAAACGTGCTCAAAGGATATTGATACTGTCCCAAGGAAGGTACGAGCTGTATCTAAGGGGAAGAAAGTTGATGCTGACCAAACACCTAAGTCAGCAGAGAAACGAAAAGGGCAAGTTGAGCCCGAAGAGGAGAGTGAAGAAACTCCAGAACAACCTCTGCAGAAGAAAAGAAGAAGCTCTGCACAGAAAATTATTGAAGCTGACCCCCTCGACTGGGTTGTCACTCCTAAATCACACTTCGTCAAAAGTCTCGGGATTGACCTTGAACAAACCCCTATTGAGCAAGAAGAGGAAGAACAGAGAAATGATGGCACTCAGCCTGATATTGCGGAAGAAGAGCATGCTGAGAAAACACAAACTGAGGATAATGCTGAGCAAGAGGAGAATCCAAATATGGAACATCAAATAGTTGATGTTGAGCTCACCGAAAATAACAGTGCAGAAGATGAAATCAATGCTGATCTTAGGGAAAACTCCTCTTCTGACTCTAGTGAAGATATTCAAGCTGATCCTTCACCTCCTAAAGCTAAGGCATTCAAAAGGCTAAAGAAGAAAGCCTATAAAGCATCTGTTATTGATCTGTTAGGTGATTCTCCGCTTCGAGACCCAATCACCGATCTATCTGACATCCAGTTTCGATACTTCTCCAATGATACTGAGTCTCCTCCTAAGGAACCTGCGGAAAATCAAGCCTCTGTTACTCATACTGAGGAACAAGCCAAGACTCTGGAAAATCCAAATTCTGTCGAGTAAGAGCTCGAAGTCCAAGTTGCTCAAGATGGGGAGCAAACGATGGAACAACCTGATCAACTTCCACATCATATTGAGCAGGTCAACATCTCTGTAAGTCCTTCACCGCAAACCCAGAATACACAGAATGTTGAGCACTCAGCTCCTCATACTGAGCTACCACAAGGCCCAACCATTGACCAACCAAACCAAACTGGTAAGCAACCAACTCCACCACCATCAAGTTCAACTTCAATTCCTGCCTCTGAGTCAAATCCTGCTAGTAACTTGGCCTATCTGAGTGCTACTGAGTCTGGGCGCAAAATCATTGCCACTGCTCAGTCTCTTCTTCAGGATTTGAATCCTATTCATACAGATGCTACTGGGTCCGCAAATCTTGAGTCCTCCCCAATCTCATCCATCACTCAGCTTCTGAACGAAATTCGGAGCCTTAAAGATCTCATCAGTGTTATGACCACGGTCCAGACACAGCAACCTAAGCAAGACCAAATTGCCAAGGTAACTGAACTATTGCTCATGATGGTCAACCACATGAATGCACTTGAAGGCAAAGTCCAGAGTTTCTCTGACGTAAATCCGGGGTATGCTACTTCTATTGAGCTTAAAGACTACTTTGCTAAGCTGACCACGGACCTGGCCAACATTGGATCTACGGTTCATTCTGAATATGCCACTTCTGCTGAGTTGAACCAATACTTCTCAAAGTTGACCTCTGATCTGAACTGCACACGTGAATTGATTTCCTCCACTTCTCAATGTACCATTGATCAACTGAGTGAAGCTGTGCGTTTACTAAATGTAAACAAGGAAAAGATGGATGTTGACCCCATCAATACTGATGCACTTCTGAGCCTTTCGCGATCAGTACGTTTCACCAATGCTCAACGCCAATTCTATGACTCAGCTGTGCTCAAAATGTACCACCAATCCTATGCCCAGCTAACTGAGTCCATCTTCTGGATCAGCAAATCTCATGAGTGTCTCATCAGCATGCTGAGTGGCTCCCTACGGGTTCCTAGATCTATTCAAGATGATTGTGTTCCAGTTATTGATGGCCTGAGTGAGAGTACAAGGAGGTTGAAGCGTTATTCCAACGCTTTGTCTGCTGCTGCTAGAAATGATACTTTTCTTCCTCCTCCTCCCGATGATGGCAAAACGGGGGAGAGAAAACAAGATGGAATTCAGCACGCAGGTGGTGCATCAGGCAGTAAAGAAAAAGGCAAAGACAAGTATCAAGCTGAGCATCAAGCTCAAGTTACCTTAAAGAAGAAAAAGTAGCTTAGTCGTACTTTAGGACTTAGCATGTACTTTGTGGTTAATATTTTGTGTGCTTGATATTTTGTGTGCTTGATATTTTATGTGCTTCATAGGTTAATCTATGTTAAGAACTATTCTATCTGAATTATCTAAATACCATGCCTAATGTTATGTGCTAAAAGCTGATCGATCAAAATTGAACAAACAAGTAAAAGTAAACATACTCAGTATACGTTAAACACTAAAACAATCTGTGTATCAAACTGAGTATTTAACCATTTCTGAAAACTGACCTAGACTCATCTAAATTAGATCTTGGAAGGTCTAGAATTGAACTAAGTCAGTGCATGCTGTTAAGCCCAAAATATACCTAAAATATCATCAATAATTACATCAATATTGCTACGAATTTATGCTATTTATAATTGTTTAGAAAGCTTTTACTCTCGAATATGTTTATTTCTTGTAAGGTACGTAAATATTTGGTAAAATCCAAATAGGAACGAAAAGAGCTCAAAAATAGAAGAAAAACCCTACAAAAGGAGTCGAAGACGACAAAGATCAATTACACCAAAACAAGGACAAAGACGAATTCAGAAACAGAGAAAAATGCAAATTCTCAACAGAGAATCCAAAATTCTCGGTAGAGAATTTGGGGCCGCGACAGGGAATCTCAAATTCTCGGTCGCGACACGCCCTTTCGTCCGAAGGCTGAAAAATCAGTTCCTCATTCTCGGCAGAGAATTTCCATTCTCGGTAAGAGCAGAAATTCTGCCAAGTACAATGAACACATGTTAAAATCCAAGAAACGCGTTCGTTCGGGTGGATAAAGACGTCCTTTCACAACGGATATGACTCTCCACAATGGATACGTCCTTTCACAACGGACACGACACTTCAATCACGACTCTTCAACATCTATAAATAAAGAGTTGATTGAGAGTTGAAAAATGAATAATAAGAGAGTTAGATTTTTAGATTAGTGCAAGAGTTATGCAGAAACTCTGACTCAGAAATGAGTCAGAGATTAGAATTTCATTTCTGTTCAAAGCAATATGATGTACACACATTGTTTATTCAATAATAACAAGTTTAGTAGCGTTTAGACATTGTTCCAGTTTAGTTTTCATTTTGGTAGTAGACTGACCCAGTCTCTATTACGAAGATTCAGCGAGAAGATTGAGTAGAGGATCCGCCCCTGAGCCTGACAAACTCTAACGAAACCCAAGGAAAGGATTGATCAACCCGTTCACTTGCAAGTCGTCGAATGTTTCCATGCTCCATGTTCTCTGTAAACTTGTATCAATTTATATTTCATCTAATAAAGTCCGTTCTATTCGATAGATTTTTATGCAGCACTTATGGTAACCAATCCACTAAAGTGACTGCTGGTGTTTTCATTAAAACGTATTTAATCCAAAATCTTTACAAGGAAACTTTGTTGAACACTTCGACAAATTATTATCTCGAAAGAGTTTTAATTTGATTAAGGGCAACTATCCCGAAAGGGTTTTGTCATGTTCAAAGCCAATTAATTAGAGGTTCCGTCATTTATTTCATCTTTATAATTCGTACAAAGTTTAAAGTTGTTTTCTTTGCTTAATGCAAATAAATACATTTGTTTACTTTTCTAAAAAGTACTAAACGTTCATATCTTGCAAATTCATTCTTAAATCAGAATATTTTCTAACGTTTTCATAATCTAACCTAATTCTCATTCTAGCAATTTCAAAACCAAAACCGATTAAACGATTTTCCCATATTATAAACCTTAAAGTAAATTTAACCGATTGTAAATAAGTTTTGTTAAAAAAACGTTCCCTGTGGGATCGATATCTTTTATTACTACAAGCGTATACCGTGCACTTGCGGAAATCGCTCAACAAGTTTTTGGCGCCGTTGCCGGGGAACGCCAAATTTTTAACAAAAATTTATATTTTTCGTGTTTTATTTCGAACCTTGGTTTATAGTATATGTATTTATTTATTTATTAGTTTTTATTTTTTGAGGATAGTCACTAGGACTAAATCCTTGTTGTTATTTAACGTTTGCAATTAGATATTTGCAGATAAAAAAATTCAAGTTTTTTCAAAGATAACCTGGAGATTTGATTATCAATGAAATCATAGAAGGAGTCTACAGAAAAGAAATTTGGCTAGCAGATACATCAGAAGGGAAAGAAGATTTTTGAAACAGGATGTCAGACGTGACATATGATTTTTTTAGAAAATTTACCTTTTCCCCAAACACATTTCACTCTTTTCTATAAACTAAACCCTTCACCAACATATCAAATTTCTTTGTTAAGAAATTTATTCATTTCCTTCAAACCCAAATAATTTCCCTTTTTATCACATCCTTAAACACCTACATCTATCTCTCTAAGAAATCACCATGGAAAATCTTCTCAGACCGATATATCAGAAGTAGGATGAAATTATCTTATCCGCCAGGAAGGAATTGTATACTTTTAATTTAGTTTTGAAAGTTTCAGTTTATGTGCGTAGTTTTTGTTCGAGGCCAGAACCAGAAGTTCGGGCATTTAACCGAAATCACTAGATCCTTAAATTGAGAAAACGCTAAAAAAAGAAAGCGCTTAAAAAATATAAAAAAAAAGAAGAGAAAAAAATATATACATTAATAATTTCAAGTTGGGGTACAGTTCTACTTTCTTTTATTACTTCTTGAAATTATTCTCAGGTAAGTTATATGGACAGAACCATTATTTAAAAACCGGTCTAAGTAATTGATTATGTCCATAATTTTGATTCTCCTTGAGAATTCTTAAGGTTTATCACATTTTTTAGTTTTTAGTTTTTCATATTTTAATTTTTACATTTCATTTCATTTTAGTTTATACATTAGTCTTTAGTTTAGAAATCTCTACAGTAATTTTTATTTGAAGTTTTATAAATTTCTGAACTTACTGAGAATATGAATTCTCAGTAGAGAATTCAGGATTTTCAAAATTTCAAGGGAAAGGAAGAAATTTTTTTTTTCTGAACTTACCGAGAATCGAAATTCTCTGCCGAGAATTTAAAATTCTCGGTAACTTCAGCGAGATTTAAAGAAAAAAAAACTTTGCCGCGACCGCGAATCGCCATTCACGGTCGCGACACGGGCGTCTATCAGACCTTTATCTTTTCTTTCTTCTTCAGTTCATGCACCATTTCGAAAAATTAAGCTTCTTCATGTTCAAATGGTGTGAATTTACACCTTTTTAATCCCAACAGACACCTTGAATTGTCCTGGATTGATTATAAAGTAATTGACAAAGTTCAGACTTCTGTTCTTACATTTTTTATTCATCTCTATCAGACAGAATCTGATTTCTCTTTATTTCATCCTAACATCATTATAAATAATTAGAGAAGATCAGATTTCCATACTTTTTCATCTCTTTCAGACAAAATCTGATATTCTTCTCCAATTATTCAAACCTTTCAAAATGTTCCAGAGACTTTTTCCTTTTCTCAAAAGCATGATTTCCAATCATAAATCTTCCAAGAAGATTACTGCTGCACGCAACAAGCGTCCTGATTTTTCAGAATGCTATGATGCACCATTTCCATTTACATACATACTGAAGAACTAAGATATTATAAAACTATTTGTTGTATATAGTTTGTATATAGGTTTGATTTGTGTTTGTTCTTTCTGTAACTTGTATATATGTCTTCTAATTTTATTAAACTATCAAGTTTGATTCTTTGATTCTTTTTGCTTAAACATACGTTAACCATACAAGTTATACGAATACATTTGAATCTAAGTTTAAATGAAATAGTTTAACTTTTAATCTGAATCCAAGTTTAAATGAAACAGTATAACTTTTACAATGACTCTGTAATTATTTTGAATCTGTATCCATTTCAGAAATGTTTCTGAACATCTGACTTTTCATATATATTACATGCTCATAAATTATAAATCATTAATAACTATTTCATGAACGTTCATTTTATATGATAATTCTAAGTTTTGTTCTGTATATATGTTTTTCAATTTTGATAACATATCAACTTTGATTCTTTGGTTCTTTTTGATTCATATGTGTTAACTATGCAAATTATTTGAATGAATCTGTATATATGTCCATATGGAACAGTATCACCTTCACCATGAATTTGTCTATAATGTTAAAATGAATCTGTATGTCATTTCATTATTCTGCATAAGTTTCAATGTTTCAGATTTAATATGAATCAGTGATTAATAATTTGATTTGTTTAATTTTCATATGTTTTTGTATATAGGTTTGTTTCTAATCTTTCTTGTACATATGTTAATATTCATTTATGTAAATATGTGTTATGCAATACGAATTCCAATTCATTTCATACTTTAATCTTATGTTCTGGTTTATGATTGTTAAAATTTATACACTATTAGCACATGAATCTGTTCATATATATATCTTAAATGCTAATAAGTTATAATCATTATTAACTATTGAACATAATAGTGAATTTTCATTTTTAATTAAATCATCAAGTTTACTTTTTATTTGTTGATTCATTTATGTTAATCATGATAATTATTTAACATATATCCGTATGCACTTATCAAAATGAAACAGTATATATTTTCAATGAATCTGTTTATCATGTTTAACTACTTCTGTGTTAATTTGATTATTTCACATACATTGCCAATACCTAAACTTTACTATGATTAAATGATTACTCGTATTTAAGAGTTGATATAAATTCACTATTTATTTATTTACCTTTTAAAATATTATTTTCCATTCAAATGCTTGTTCATTCAACTTATGTGAATTAATGAACATTGGTTCTACAAGAACTCTAATTAGGAATTTAATGTCTCATTACTAAAAATTTAATAAGGATAAACCCTTGGTTTTCCTTGCATTTAATGTTATTTATTTTAGTTTTTGAGTGCAGGTACAGTTTATATTACGTTCAGGACACAATTAATCAACAAAATTGCACAAACCAAGTCCAAATGCACAAAATCAGGCACTTTTGACCAATTCTCTACCGAGAATTAAAAATTCTCGGTAAGTCCAACGAAAACAGGCCGAATTTAGAGCAATTTGTTCTCTGAAATTCGCATGCCGCGACTGCGACTAAGCATTCTCGGTCGCGACCCGTGCCCTGTAGGACGAGTATAGGCACAAATTTATCCCATTTTGCAACCTTTTCCTATTTTTACATTAACTCCTAAACACCTAAATTCATACCTATATATACCTATCCCTTACACAAACTTTACATCACCTCCTATTTTTTCAAATAACACAATCCAAACTCTTTCCAGTACAATTAATTCCACACCATATCACCTTTACCTTTTACCAAATTTTTACCTACCCAAAATTCATCTTTCCCAAACCCCACCTCCATATCCTAACCCTTTTTCCACACCATGCCTACACATAAAAAGGTTCCTCATCAGGTTTCCTCTACCTCCATTCAGCCTTATTTCAGATAGGGTTAGGCACGTGGTACAAGCACTATTATGGACATCGTGCATAGTGAAACAGACATTATTGTATTGGTTACTCTTTCCTATTCTAAAAAGAAATGAGAGGATTACATTTATGGTTTCGGTTAATTTTATGAAGATTGGGGATGACGAGATGAGTATTTGGTTTGGATATCTTACAACACAATTTATTGTTAAGCCCATCAATTTTCACAACAATCTGGTAAAGGATTTCAAGTCAGGATTTATTTGTTCATTTTGGATTACATCTTCAAGGATTTCATGTAGATTAAATTGGACTACTTTTTTTAATAATTTCTAACCATGTTTCCATTCTCCACAAATAAGCAAATTACTATAAGTACTTTGATAACGGGTTTTGTTTTGGAATCTACGAGTATTATGGAATTCGATGTTGGTACATCAAGTTCACATGGTAATAGTATTTAAGAGGATAGTAATGCAAAGACACATTTTTATGAGGATGACGATATGCATTATGATGATGAAGAAGAAGGTGAGAAAGATGAGCATGTTGATGCCTAAACACAAGTACAAGGGGTTGTTGATGATGAGCACAATGTTAATGATCAAGTTAATTTTCAACAAAGTTTGAACCAAATGAATTTGCGGTTAAATGCTATTATGGAGAATAATCAAGAGAAGAGTTCATGATTAAACGCGGTGGATGCCAATTATCCATACTTTGAGAAGTGATCACACGTCAACATGACGCCAGTTATTATCATTTTTCCATCGTCACGACGTTATGACCACACCATCTCCACCGGGTTCATCTTCACAAGAATAGGTTTTATCTTATCTTTTCTCAACTCATTTATCTCTTATGCTATTTTTGATTGAGTTTGGTCCAATTTCAATTTCTATTTATATTGGCTACAATCAATTTCATATTTATATATTTTCTTCATTCGTATGCTTTATTTCGTACAATTTTTCGTGTTTTATCATTTTTGCACCAATGAGGACATGGTCCAAATTAAGTGTGGGAGGAGATATTGCATATATCATTTTATTTTTAGTACGACTAAATGCAACGAATAAATTTTTAAGCAACATTTATAAATGCAACACTTGTTTTATGCAAGTGCAACATATATTGCAACACAATGTATTTAACACTATTTTTATTAACTTAACATTTTCATATGTTTATAAATTAATCATAAGTTAATATGATTATTTTTAGGTTATCATTATCGTTAGAAATAATATTTCTATACGGGCAACATTTTTGAAATTTGAAATTTTTCACAAATCTCCGATACGATTTTAAGTAAAATTGTCTCGAGTGAATGTATTTAAGTAACATAAATTCTTTATTTCAATCTCTATTTTATATCATGCAATTCATGATACAATAAATCTTATTTTAAGTTTTCAATTTGGTTTATAGGCATTAAATTGAACTAACAATTTTTAGCTCGGTTTGATTTCGTCTTACATTAACACCAATTGAAGTTTTTAAGGAAACTTTAGCCATAATACATATTGAATTTTAAGTCAATATAGGATGAATGTGCTATCTTTCTTTTTCCCAATTTTAATTTAATTCATATTAATTAATCAATTAGTTGAATTCTTAACTTTTGGCCACGATTGAGACCAACCTTATCACAATCGAGGTATGAAAGGGAAGAAAATTAAGTACCGTTTGCTTTTGGCCACGGTTGCGACCACCCTTATCACAATCGAGGTATGGAAGGAACGTTAAAAGAAAAAAAAATAATAAGCGTGTATAAGTTTAAAGTAACGATTGCGTCCACCCATGGCATGGTCGGTACCTCTTAAGAAAACACCAAGCAATAAAATACGTATAAAGTTACGATCAAGACCACCCTTATCTCGGGCGTAACTAAGCAAATAAATTAATCCTAAGTACTTATTTTAAATATATAATATATCTCATATATTAGTTTAGGTTTGGGAAAGGAAATTTTGTGCTTTGAAATGCCTTGAGACGAAAGACTCAATAACATGCGTGCTTATATCGTCCCGAATGCTTCAATTCAAAATTGGAAATACAAGATGAATGATATATCATATATTATACTAAGTTAGTTTGATATTTTGCGTATAAATTTGCCATGCGAAGCTAGTCTTTTCGGCTTAACTAATTCAAAAGGTAATACAGAGATATATGTTTTATTTTCATAAAGAGATTAGTTAGAGAATAAATTCAGTGAAATTTTGCTCGGGACTAGCAAAAGATTAAGTGTGGAGATTTGTTAAGCCCAAAATATACCTAAAATATCATCAATAATTACATCAATATTGCTACGAATTTATGCTATTTATAACTGTTTAGAAAGCTTTTACTCTCGAATATGTTTCTTTCTTGTAAGGTACGTAAATATTTGGTAAAATCCAAATAGGAACGAAAAGAGCTCAAAAATAGAAGAAAAACCCTCCAAAAGGAGTCGAAGACGACAAAGATCAATTACACCAAAACAAGGACAAAGACGAAGTCAGAAACAGAGAAAAATGCAAATTCTCAACAAAGAATCCAAAATTCTCGGTAGAGAATTTGGGGCCGCGACAGGGAATCTCAAATTCTCGGTCGCGACACGCCCTTTCGTCCGAAGGCTGAAAAATCAGTTCCTCATTCTCGGCAGAGAATTTCCATTCTCGGTAAGAGCAGAAATTCTGCCAAGTACAATGAACACATGTTAAAATCCAAGAAACGCGTTCGTTCGGGTGGATAAAGATGTCCTTTCACAACGGATACGACTCTCCACAATGGATACGTCCTTTCACAACGGACACGACACTTCAATCACGACTCTTCAACATCTATAAATAAAGAGTTGATTGAGAGTTGAAAAATGAATAATAAGAGAGTTAGATTTTTAGATTAGTGCAAGAGTTATGCAGAAACTCTGACTCAGAAATGAGTCAGAGATTAGAATTTCATTTCTGTTCAAAGCAATATGATGTACACACATTGTTTATTCAATAATAACAAGTTTAGTAGCGTTTAGACATTGTTCCAGTTTAGTTTTCATTTTGGTAGTAGACCGACCCAGTCTCTATTACGAAGATCCAGCGAGAAGATTGAGTAGAGGATCCGCCCCTGAGCCTGACAAACTCTAACGAAACTCAAGGAAAGGATTGATCAACCCGTTCACTTGCAAGTCGTCGAATGTTTCCATGCTCCATGTTCTCTGTAAACTTGTATCAATTTATATTTCATCTAATAAAGTCCGTTCTATTCGATAGATTTTTATGCAGCACTTATGGTAACCAATCCACTAAAGTGACTGCTGTGTTTTCATTAAAACGTATTTAATCCAAAATCTTTACAAGGAAACTTTGTTGAGCACTTAGGCAAATTATTATCTCGAAAGAGTTTTAATTTGATTAAGGGCAACTATCCCGAAAGGGTTTTGTCATGTTCAAAGCCAATTAATTAGAGGTTCCGTCATTTATTTCATCTTTATAATTCGTACAAAGTTTAAAGTTGTTTTCTTTGCTTAATGCAAATAAATACATTTGTTTACTTTTCTAAAAAGTACTAAACGTTCCTATCTTGCAAATTCATTCTTAAATCAGAATATTTTCTAACGTTTTCATAATCTAACCTAATTCTCATTCTAGCAATTTCAAAACCAAAACCGATTAAACGATTTTCCCATATTATAAACCTTACAGTAAATTTAACCGATTGTAAATAAGTTTTGTTAAAAAAACGTTCCCTGTGGGATCGATATCTTTTATTACTACAAGCGTATACCGTGCACTTGCGGAAATCGCTCAACATATGCAATGTCTTAAGTTTATTCGATTAAATCTTGGAAGGTTTAGAATTAAGTTAGGACAATAGATGCAACCCTTACGGGGGAGTAATTTCAGAAATATAAAAAATAAATCAATCATGGGGAATTTCAAAACTGAGTTCCATAATTATGTATTTTGCCAACATCAAAATGGGGGAGTTTGTTAAAACACCTTTTCCACAAGATTTTGATTTGACAAAATCATCCATGATTAAGAGACAATTAAATTTAAGTGCTTTGATTTAATTGTACTAATCTGTTTGTTCAATGTTGAGTATAAACTTAAATACAAAAAGGTATAAAAAGTAAGACAGGACGAAGTCAGCATGAGATCAAAGAACAAGCTGAGTAGAATAGAAGCCTGAAGTTCAACAAAGCTAAGTGGAATGGAACTCAGCATCAGAAGCCCTCTCACTAGTTGTCGTGCAAAACAAAACTGACTAAAAGAGAACTCAGCATTGGAGTTGACAACAAACGAAGACAACAAATAAAGTAGAAGCTGAGTAAATCTTCAGGACAGCATGAGAGATCCGTTCACTAGAAGACAAGTTCTGCAAACCTTCTGCACCGATAATTGAATCCTCGAAATTACGCAAAAGACACATTCCGAGATGCATGGGTCAACAGATTATTGCTAAAAGACAACTGCCACAAAAAGACAACGTCTGTAGGAAGAAGACAAGTCTGACATCTGAAGAAATCAGAGGAAAGGATTGGCCTGCAAAACATGAAGCTGACCAGAAGCTATCTCCTAAAAGAGCCGTTTTAGACTTAACGGCTAAATCATTTCAAATGATCCACCTCCAGATTTTCGTCTATATAAGGACAATCAAAATCATTGGATCATTTGCCGATGTACAAAAAGAAAAATACAAGAGAGAAAAATACAAGTTCAAAGCACTAAAAAAAACAAGAAAGAGATCTTACACCCATTTTCTATTCCTGTGTAAATGCTAGATTGATTGTTTGTAATCATCTAAAGTGTTCTTCATTTGAAAAAAGAACAACTTGTATCAATCGTGATATTGAGAGTGTTGTGCTGAGTGTTTGGTTGTAAACATTCAGTGGTAGAGAAATCTAAGTACTGGGTTGTGGTGCTTAGTAGGAGTTGAGTAGAAGAATAGAGGACGATACTCTTGCATATTCAACTGCCTTGTAAACGGTTTGTGCTCTACCTTTAAAGAGCTCAGTATTGGATTCTAAAAGCCCGGAGGATTCTGGGGACTGGATGTAGGCGGAGAGGCCGAACCAGGATAAGTCGTACTGAGTAATTTCTAACTCTCTCAATATATATATATGTGCATGTGTTGTCTGTTGAATTTACTCAGCATATAAATCATTTAAGCTGATACTGAGTAAATTAGA
The DNA here is from genome assembly GCF_963576675.1 of Euphorbia lathyris. NCBI lineage: Eukaryota > Viridiplantae > Streptophyta > Magnoliopsida > Malpighiales > Euphorbiaceae > Euphorbia > Euphorbia lathyris. The sequence goes on from NC_088916.1 coordinate 20,136,243, forward strand.
GTGCTGAGTTAGAAGCTGACCACAGAAAGTGTCAATTCCCAACTCACAAGTAAAACAGCCTTAGTCAACATCTGACTAAAGTTATCTTACATCAAGATCGGCCGTGCTGACCAAAAGCTGAGTTAACAAACTCATCAAAATTATCAAGTTAGTATAATTAAATTAGCGAAAAAAGTTACATTAGTTCCTAACCCCCCTTGGAACTAATCACACGGGACCAACACGGAGAAGAGCGAAGAAGAAGAAGTATTGAAACGATCGAAGACTTATTTGAAGGAATATTGAACAAAGAATGTTCTGTATATTCGTTATATTAGGCTAGGGGCAATTTTGCCTTTTTCAGGTTCAATTAGACTTTTTAGTTGTTTATTAACAGAGCAATGGACGGAAATAGATTTTAGGGACTAAACAATTTAACAGAGTAAAACCTGAAGGACTTTATAATTTTATCAAAAAAACTAAGAGATTAACTAATGTGTTAGGTAAAACTATAGGGACCTTATAATGATTTACCCTTATTATTATGTTTTGTTTATTATTATTATTATATAATTTTAATAAAAAAATTTCTTACAATAGTTATTTTTTATAATCTTAATTTTTTTCTTAAACCTTATTCTTATTACTACTATTATTATTATATAATTTTAATAAATTTTTTTGTTACAATAATTATTTTTTTTATAATCTTAATTTTTTCCTTAAACCAAAATATTAGTAATATATATTCAATCTAAAATGACTAATATATATTAATTTATTTGTTATAATATATTTTAGAATACAATTAATTTTCACTAATTATTGAATTAATTACATAACAACTTGTATCGATCAAATTTTTTATGGTGAGCATTTTTACAAAATCAAAATGAAAATTATAATCTAATAGAACAACAATTTATAAGAAGGTCTGAATATTTATGGATCACCGCAAAAAGTTATGGACAACCGCAAATCATTTTTTATCTTTAAAAATAATATATGTATTATTTGTTAGCTTATATGGCTTGGACTTGGTATCTGAAAACCCCGTTTAAAAACTGATATTATTGCCTTTATGAATTACAAATGCCAATGAGAGTCTTTGTACTAGCTTTCTTCTTCTCTTTCCACTCCACATAAATTCATGCCATTATTATTATTATTATTATTATTATTATATATTTTTAAACTTGCCATTATTATTACATTATTATTACTTATAAGTAATTAACAAGTAACTAAATTCCAAAAAGATAGAATTTTAATTTACAGATTTTAGCTGATGAGAATTTGAACGTTGAAAAATTCAACTGAAAATTTTATTTAGTAAATGATAACACTATGTATATAAGTCGGGGGCATATAGTGTTTTAAGCCACTAAAATTATGTAATGTTAGTTTGGATTTTTTTTATTTGATAAATGATAACACCATGTACATGAAAGAAATTTTCGACTAGGGTCTCCAAAATGCTGGAGACGCCCTTGCTGAAGATAACCCCACTATCATCATAAAGGCAGACAATGTGGTTCTACTCGAGTTTCATGATAAGCTTTAATCTGATTAGAAACATTGCCCATGTTGTTCCATAGAAAAGGCACAGACTGAGAGCTTCAAAACCATAATAGCTCTATAGCCATTTTTAACAAGGTCCTCGAAACCTTCCTCCTACAACCAAACCATCTCAAATATGAAACTATCAGAACTCTGAACTGTAATGGGATTGAAACATATAAGAGGACATGAGAATGGTCAAATTAAAAAAGACAAGATTAGACAAACTTCAAAATCTAGGCAGTACTTTCAAAAGCTATGCCTAGCTTTTTCTATACCCAAAAGGTGAACCTTTGCTTATTTCCCAAGCATATGAAGATCTTGTAAAGAATGTGAAGAAATTGTATCGTACAGGGATTGAATAAGGTGATTAGGATACAACGATCATACTTGGGAAACTCTCCAATGAAGTTTTCTATTTGGTTACCAACATTTTCCAACATTGATCCCACAGATAACTCGTATATATTTGCACCCAAAATGCAATATGGTTCAAAGGGACATCTTGAGGAGCTACTTCTTCCTTCCAATCATTCATTATAAATTTATAAATGGTTATCAGAAGACCATGGGCCACCAATAATGACTCTACTCCGATGGACTTTATGAAAGAATTTGAAAATAAATAGGTTTGTATTCTCTTCCGTGATTGCTACCTATGCCCGACTGTCATAAGTTAGCAATCTGATTTTTCATAGCAAGAATCATGTTTTATCAGTTCGAAATCTTCTAATCATAGATAACTCACAGACATTTTCATCATTTGAAGTCACATTTATGCGGTAGCGGAGTAGGGAATTTAAATTTGGGGGCCAATTTTACTCGTGTCTCTCGGCAGTGTCAAATTTATATTTATGGAGCTTGGAGAAATAATAATAACATAGTTATTTAGAATAAAATTCAAAAAGACAAATAAAAGTCTTTTATTTTATAAAAATGAGGTTTGTGGGGGTTTGAACTCACGATATTTTATTAGAAAACAAACATTTTAACCAAATCAACCATCTTCGAATATTCGAATTACACTGCACACACGTCAATATAAACTAACTTTAGAGAGGGCTATCAGAGGCCGAACATATACTACTCAAGGGCGGAGCCTGCAGGGGGTGGGGATGGGAGCCTGCGGGGGGAGGGGGTGGAGCCCTCCGAGCCCTGGGCTGGCTCTGCCCCTGCATTTATGGAAAGTGCTAACTCGTCATTTTCATCCATAATTACTAAATTCGGCATCCTCTCTTCCGTCTGTATCAAACCTTACAAAAAAGAGAGACAATTAAACTAATAAAGGGTCATTAATGTAAATTGCTTATTCTAGACAATATGAGATTGTTAGCTAAAGAGTAGGTCAAGATAGCTGCTTTATTTTAAATTCAAATTGTTGTAACTTAATCCCTGTACTTCCTATTTAACAAACATAAAATACACAAAACAATTCGGCTGAGACTGAGAGTTTTCATGATATCATAGCTCTTCGAGGTTTAACAAGCCTGAGTCACTTCATCATCATTATTCATCGTTCTTTTTTTTTTATTTCTTTATCTTCCAATTTCTTCATGCCATGACTGAAAATGGCACAAACAGTATCCACCACTCTCTCTAAAACACCACCCAATGTCAATCTTTCATCTGCCCTCACACACAAACTTACACCAAATAATTATTAATTGTGGCAAACACAATTGATACCGATTTTGAAAGGCCACAAACTGGCCGGTTATATTGATCTGATGGTTGCTACACCTGCCAAGTCCTTGCCCACCGATGCTGTGAATCTAGATTATGATGATTGGGAACAATTGGACCAACATGCCATGAGTTTGATTGTATCATCATGTTTCTTGGCTGTCTTGCCCTAGATTGTTGGGAACAACAATAAAGTGAAAATTTGGACTAAAACAGCCTCTAGAATACCGAATTAAGGCTACAAAGAAATCTAGGTAGAATGTATAAAAAGAAGAACAAAGCGAAGATTATGAACTTCGAACAATGAAAAGCTTAAAACCGAACTTGGAACAGACGAATTAAAAAAAAGAAAGTTAAGATCACTCGCTTAGAGCTGGAAAAACTAAAAGAACAAGACTAAGAACTAAAGGAAAAGACTAAAAGAGTTGAAAAGAGAGAAGTGTATTTGTGTTGTGTTGTTGTGTGTTGAAATGGGGAGGGGGATGACTCTATTTATAGTTGAAAAGGGCAGGTTTTATTGTAAATAAATCCCTAATTTCTACCCACCAACCCTTAATTTCATATTATTTAGTTGCTAGTGGGTGGTTAAGTTAGTTAGAATAAGTGGGTAGTTAAGTTGGTTAGAGTAAAAGTAGGGATATCAACCACCTTAACTAACTCTTTAGGCATGGGCCTTACTTCCAAGCCCCAATTCTCCTTGCATATGGGCCCAAATTAGGCCTACGAACACATCACAGATTCCTTGGGATGTCTAGTTTCTGGAACACTTGACCTCGTATGAAAATTCATCCATTTGATACCCTGAACAACCAATTGAAGTGACATTGGTATGAAAGTAGAAACTCTAACTTTCGTGGCTTATTTCTCTCTCCATATGGACCCGAATTAGGCCCAAGAGCATATCACGGATTCCTCGGGATATTTAGTTTTTGGAACACTCAACATCGTGAAAAAATTCGTACATTTGATGCCTCAAATGGCCTGTGGAATTGATGCTGGTACTACTGAAAAGAGGATCATTTTTTATCTTTATCTTTTTTTCTCTTCTTTTCTTTGTTCTAGAGGCCAACTCGCCGAGCTGGACCTCAGTAGTTCCTTTGGGGCTACTCATGCTCCAGCTCGCCGAGCTGGAAGCTAGTAGCACCGAATGGACAATTTTTTCACTTTTTTATATTTTTTGTTTATTTATTATTTTCTTTTATATTTATTAATAAGAATTACAATATGCTAAATATATAAAATTTATTTTATGGGCCTACAAAAATAATAAAGCTTTGTGATGTTTGTCCTCTTGTAAAACAACTACAGTAGTGTTCACATACACTTTAATGATCAAATAAATTTAGTCATTCACCGTTAAATCTAGGCTGATTAAATCTAAGTCTTAGGATGTTTTGAATCTTCACTCTATGATTTTAATAAGCCTAAATTTAAAGGTGAATGACCAAATACTACATGGTTATTAAGGTCCATGTGATCGAAATTGAAAACCACTAAGTTTAAAACCTTAGTACAAATAAAATTCATAAGATTTTTGAACTTGTTCTTTTGGATTTATGAAAGCCTTACAAGACTCATTCTTCATGTGGGCTTGAGGTAACTTGTAATCTCGAAGGAATTTTTCTTTGTCAAGGAAAATACACACTTAATATAATTTCTGAAATGAGCTTATTAGGAGCGAATCATGCGGGGTTCCATATGAAACAAAATCACAATTTGACTCTTACTATAGGACAATTCCTTGTGGATCCAACGTCTTATAAACAACTTATAAGGTAGTTGATTTACTTGTTTGTAACCGGACATGATCTTGCATATTCGTTCATATTCTATCTCAATTTATGCAATGACCTCGCCAGGATGCATTATTTGAAAAAGTTCGAGGCAAGGGATTTTGCTTCGGGCTGCGAGTGAACTTCGTCTATAAGGATGGTGTGATTTTGATTGAGCTAGTTGTTCGCTAACACGTCTTCCTTAACCGGGTGGTTTGTCTTACTTCGGTTGTTCTCCGGTGTCGTGGAAGACTAAAAAGCAACAAATTGTGTCTCGGTTGTCTGCTGTGGCGGAGTATAGATTAATGGCGACAACAATGCGTGAATTAAAGTGGCTATCATTAACTTGTTGATGACTTAGATGCACGATATCAAAAAGTATGAAGTTGTATTGTAATAGTCAATCAGCATTACACATTGCTTAAAATCCCATTATTTAGAAAAGAATGAAATATATGGAGGTTGACTATTATTTTGTTGGAGATAACAATAACTAACATAATAATTTGTTCATCGTATGTTTCCACTAGTTTTCAATTAACATACATATATATAGGTAGACATTATGGTTACTTTGTTTTTAATAAAGTAACTATTACTTTGTTTTTTTCCACCATCACCATTAGATTAATTTTCTATCTTATCATCCAATGATAAAAAAAAAAAATAATAGTTAATTTGTCAAAAACAAAGTAACTATAATCTAACCCTATATAAATATATAAAGGTGTCTTAGAATAAGAATTCCCAACTATACGAGTTTTATATTTATATATAGGTTTAATTAGTGTGAATAAACGTAATAAAAATTTATAAAAAACTTGTAACTTTGAAATATACATTATTCAGATATTTATATTTTCGCCACTTTTTAAGATGATTTTAACTATGACTTTTTCTATTGAAAAAAATGTGTCTTCTATGCTTACTTTGTTTTTGACAAAATAAATTTTACTTTGTTTTTTTTACCATTGGATGAGCTTACTTTATCAAAGTTCATCATGGAAAAAACAAAGTAAGCATAGCCTAACCGTTGAAAAAAAATTATGTTTTCCTCTTTGTTGTTATTCATGATATTTTTATTTATAAAAAGAAAGATATTTATATTTAGCTATTATTCATAAGCAAAAGGGACTAATTCTCTCATAAAATAAAAAAAAAAAGAAAAAAGACAGACTAATGTGGACTTATTTTTCTTGTAGATAATCACAATAATTTGGACTAATCTAGACCATGGTCTTACTCTATCTTCTCTTCCACACCCTAAAATATATTATTAATTAAAATATTAGTACTACTTAATAATTTCGCTGTGAACAGCTACTTGATTATTTTGTTGCTTCAAAATCACTACTTTCCTTTCTTGGCATTCTGCTTTCCCCTCTCTTTCCCTACCCTTTTTGCAGAATCATAAATCCTTTCCAAATAACTAAACCCTATCTCATATTCAAAAAATTCAATCTTTCTCCTTTTTCGTCTTCTCTAAATGGAAGCTGATGTATCCATCCACTTTCCAATCGAAACCCTAACTTAGAATTTCCAGATTTCGACTCTATTACTTCCCTGCAGTCTTCTGGGTTAAATTATGTTCATTCAGGAATCAACAATGAAACGTCTTCTCCTCGTTTTTTGCTTTTATTTATCAGCTTGCTGTTTGATTGCCTCCGCGAGTGTGGTTTTGATTGGAGGCAACGTTACCTTGTCTTTTGATGATGTTGAAGCTAATTTCGGTGAGTGTTTTTTTTTTTCAATTCTTTTCTCTTTAGTTCTTATTGCTATAGGTGGAATAAATTAGCTGTTAACCCACTTAAATTATTGAATTGGGAAACTTGAAAGTTTCGATTTTGATACTCATGATTTTATTGGGGAAACATAGTGTAGTGGTTTCTTGTTGAAAATTAAGAATCACGGACTTGAGATTCTATGAATTTAAGTTTTATAAGCGCCGGAATGCTTGTTGCTTGTTCTGCTACCTAACGTGCCAATTCCTTGTTTTGCTGATGATTTTCAGCTCCACCAATTAAGAGCTCTGGTGAATGTGGGTCGTTGTATTTGGGAGAGCCTCTTGATGCCTGTTCAAATTTGAAAAATAAAGCTGGGAATGTTTCTAATAGTACTTCTCCATATGTGTTAATCATAAGAGGAGGATGTAGCTTTGAGGATAAAGTTAGAAGAGCACAACAAGCTGGGTTCAAGGCTGCAATTGTCTATGATGACGAAGATGATGGCATCTTGGTTTCAAGTAATGACTTTTTTCCCCATTTGAAAGTTAGTTATTGATAGTTTATAGCTGAGCATATAGAATGGGGATTGATTATTATTCATGTTCTACTTTTTTACGTTCAATCTGAGAAATTTAGTAACATGATGTTTCAACTGATCATGGAGAATGTGTAAATTTTATTTCCTTATTCTTTGAATTGGGATATGAACTATATTATTTCATGGATCTGCATAGGTGGTGGGCTTAAGACTTTTATGAGGACATTCAAGTTCGGTTCTGAGAAAAGATTGCTTATAGATTCTCAAATCGAATTACATATAAAACTTATGAATTGGATATTTTGTCAGCAATAGTTGGAGATGTGAAGTTGTGAACTATGAAGTACAACCTGACCATCCAATTTCTTAATAATATGGGATGTAAATCATTATTTTCGATTAATAATAGTTGGACATGCACAGGATGGCTGCTGCCATGGCTTCAGAACCTAGTTGCATTGAGACCCTAATAGAATGGCAGCTGTGTACTATGGTTGAACCTTTTGGTTTTGCTATACCGTGAGGTGATTTAGGGTTTGGCATAGTTATTAAAGGCGCATGGCGCACTAAGGCGCTAGGGGTCCTGGAGCCTTGCCGCATGGCGCACGGTGATGGCGCGCGCCATAGCGAGACAAGGCGCACTTAAGAAAAGAAAAATTATAAAACTATAAAACTAACATAAAAATGCAATGAATACTAAATCATGACAATATTAAGCATAAATAAGTTTTAAAATGAAAAATAAACCCCATGTTAGAAAGCTAAAGTTGAATACTAAATCCTAAGTTCTACGCCTCATCAAAACTCTCCAAATTCATCACTCATGTTGAATTTGAATTCCCTTGGCTGCTTTGTTTCTGTTTGAATTCGTTTTCTGTGTTTTGTTCTACTAAACTTCTTCCTCTTATGATAAGATTTTGTTGTTGCGTCTTCTAATTAATTCAAATATATAATCTCTCTCTTCCTTTTTAATATTTGTATTTTTTTTTTCTCATTTTGGACCCTTAAGAACACTTATTCCATATACGTAACTGTCAAAAAAACCATAAAACAGTCCCTAACTCACCAAGGCGCGCCTTTGGCAACTGCCCCTTGGTGCAAAATGGCGCACCAGGCGCGCGCCATGGTGGTTGCGCCACACCATGCGCCATAGGCGCGCCTTTAATAACTATGGGGTTTGGTTTCTTAGCTGAACTCTAATAACTAAAAAGAATAATCCTTGGTTGAACTTGATTCTTATTCAACAATTGCTTTATGGTAGTGATCTTACATCCGTTCTAGGGGGCAGGGGGGACTCTGGAAATTCAAAATGTTGTTATTTTGTCTTCTCACTTCATCAGTTGTTTGTTGCATTCTTTTTTGGTGGAATATAAATAGCAGTGGTACTTTACTCTCTTCTAACAGTCAACTGAGTGGCTTTGTAATATCTAGGAGTATGGGAGTCAATTGTCAGAGGCAAGTGGATGTTTACATCTCTTTAATTGCTAAATTTACAAACACAGCTTTTGCTAAACTAGGAACTTCTCTCTTTTGGGCTAATAAGCAGTTGATGAGGTGGAAAATAATTTCTGAAGTTCGATATGATTGAAATGTTATTGAATAACAGTTCAATTTTGTTTAACTCGTAACATGTTTCATGAAAGGAAACAAGCTTGAATTTGCACATGACCAATTCAGACCTAGAAGTTCTCTTCCTGCACTCTGCATCTCAGTGTTCGCTTTTATATGCTTCAAATTAGTAAAACCAGTGCTGCCCGAATTGGAGTTGCAAATCACTCTAAAATTATGAGAACTGCTTATGTCTACAATTCAACTAGGGAGAGGAGCAGATATGAGTGGAGGTGGTATATGGAGTTTTGATCCTTGATCCCATGTTTTTCTGAGTGGAGCATTTGACCACCAAACTTCGCCGGATTTGATCATTTATTCTCACTTTTCATAAGTAATGCATATTGTGTTGTCATTGCTGTGATTAAAATTTTGCTTGAGTTCCCAAAAGTTCTATTGAGGTAAAAGAACATAAAAATGATTTTTTAAGTGAGATATATATTAGGTTCTAAGCTACTATTTTATATAGTATATTTTCCAATTACTGAGTTTTGTATTTTTATTTTTTAGTGGCAGGGAGCTCGGATGGTATAAAAATCCATGCTGTATTTGTTTCTAAAGCGTCAGGTGAAACACTCAAGAAGTATGCTGGGTTGAGTGGTGTGGAGCTGTGGATAATCCCAAGCTTTGAAAATTCAGCATGGTCTATTATGGCAATCTCCTTTATTTCTCTTCTGGCCATGTCTGCAGTGCTGGCAACTTGTTTCTTTGTTCGTAGGCATCGTATAAGAAGAGAGCGTCCTCGCTCTTCTCGTGTCCGAGAGTTCCATGGGATGAGCAGCCGCCTTGTTAAAGCAATGCCAAGCCTAATATTCACTGCTGTTCTAGAGGATAATTGTACTTCAGTAACATGTGCCATATGCCTTGAAGACTATAGTGTTGGAGAAAAGCTTAGGATTCTTCCATGTCGACACAGTAAGTCTTCTTCCCCGTCCTTACTTTTTTTTTTTCTGCCTTTCCTCTTCTCTTATGCTTGTCCTTATGCCCATATGTCTGCTTTACTTTATATGATTCAGCATGCTCTTTTTCATGGATATGTTGTTTGATAGGTATAGAAATAAACTTGTATTGAGATAACACAAATTAGTCTTGAAGTCTTATGTATCAGAAGTGGTTGTTGCATGAAATGAAAAGTATTATAAAGTTAAGTTGAGTTGGAATTTCTGATATAGGCGAAAGGTTCCAGCAAGGTCTACCTTCTCCTCCTTTTACTTGTGATTTTCCCTATTATTCTAGCTGTGACAGTTCACTGGAAAGGTGTAGGTAAACAAGCTTAGTTGCCACCGTCTTGTGAACACTGAGTTAAGTTTTTCTAAAATTATGCGTTCCAGTTTACAGTCCCAAAGAACATCCATTTATCATAATATTTGATTAACTGAAACTTTGAAGCTAATAGGCAGAGTATTTCTTTAGGCCATAACAAAATTCAGTATGCAGCCAACAACTATAAGAAAACTGAGAATCCATATGAATGTATGGCATATCCCTGTAATTGAATATCTAAGGGATCGTAACCATAGTTGTCAAATCGAGATTCGACTCGTGAATCGAAATCCTATTTTGTGAATCGTACTCGTGAATCAAACTGAATCGTAGGATTGAGTTCAAATTCATAATATTATAAAAATAGAACATTTACCATGTTGAAGTCAAAATATTATCAAATATTAGTCTAGAAATGCAATTTTTATGTCAAAAAAAAAAAAAAAGAATCATATCAACCAAGTACTTAAAATTCAAATCCAATGCAAATGCAATCCCAATTCTGTTTAATAACTTAGTAGAGACGAAGAGTTTGGATTTCTGACTCTGTTTTTTTTGCCCTGTTGTCAACTTGATAACGATGGAATGAAGCTAGTTTTAGTTGATAACTTAATAAATAACAATCGGACTAGAGAAGAGTGAGTTTAGTAGTTAGTGTTGTTTAAGTTTTTGATGAATGGAGATGAAGATCCTACTCGAAATAGAGCTGAATCGAATCGAATCGTATGATTCGAATGGGAATCGTAAGATTCTGTATAATTTAGATTCGGCTCGAAATAAAGCTGAATTGAATCGAATCGTAAGATTCGTAAGATTCTAACAACTATGGTCGTAACTGTATGCATCTTGAGTGGACTATTTTCCAGTGAAGGAAAAAGATGGAGGATGCAACTAAAATTAGTGGGATGGTGAAAAAGAAATAAGCAGCTGTGCAGTTTGATGCATATGCAGTAGGTTCTATGTGAAATTTACATAGTATATATGATGGGAACTGTGTGTAATGTTCGAAAAGTTTGGGTGGCAAAATGCAAATACTGAACTTGTCCATAAAATCAGTGTCATTGAAGCAAGATTGCTGGACGTTTATAGAAAATGGAAATATACAGAGTATTTTCGGATCCCATATTCATTAGGAAATTGGATCCAAGTACTGTGCAAGGACAACTACATAAAAAAATTTGTTTGAGCTAGATTAGACTTTTGTTGTTCATGGAAGAAGCCTAAAAGTAAAGAGTAGACCAGAATTTGGTATATAGGAAGAAAATTCAACTTGTTTGATGAGAATAGGGACTCAATAATCTGTTATCCATCCTCGATGTTCGGCATTCCAACAATTCGTGCAACATTTAAGATGAAGTGTGGTGAAAATCAAGCTATATACATGTACTTTGGACAATAAAGCAATGTGAAGAAGTTAATAAGGATCAAAAGGGAATGTTTTTCAACATGAAATCCTTTCATGAATCAAAGTAAGATTTTTCCGGCATGCATGTCTATTTAAAGGATGAGACAACAACAACAACAACAACAAAGCCTTAGTCCCGAAATGATTCGGGGTCGGCTAACATGAACCATCATATAAAACCGTGAAATCAAGTCGTGTCAGCAACACAAATTCGCTCCCTCCACTCCGTCCTATCCACTACCATATTTTCCTCAATGCCCAGTAAACTCATATCACTCTCGATCACCCTCCTCCAAGTTTGCTTAGGTCTTCCCCTACCCCTCACCACTACATCCCTTTGCCACTCTTCGCTTCTCCTAACCGGCGCATCAAGCGCTCTACGTCTCACATGGCCAAACCACCTTAGTCGGTTTTCTCTCATTTTATTCTCAATAGATGTGACCCCTACTTTTGTCCTAATTATTTCGTTACTCGCCCGATCCTTTCTCGTATGACCACACATCCATCTCAACATACGCATCTCCGCCACCGACATCTTATGGATGTGGCAGTGTTTCATTGCCCAACACTCCATACCATATAACAATGCTGGTCTAATTGCCGTCCGGTAGAATTTCCCCTTCAATCTATTAGGCATGCCGGGGTCACAAAGGAAACCCGTAGCACTCTTCCACCTCGACCAACCAGCTTTAATCCTATGAGCAACATCTCCATCTACTTCTCCATCAGTTTGGATAATAGATCCTAAATACCGGAAGCAATCCGAGGCCTGAACAACTCTCCCATCTAGGGTGATTGTCCTTGCCTCCCTACTCCTATGGCCGCTAAACTTACACTCCAAATATTCCGTCTTACTTCGACTCAACTTAAAGCCTCTAGATTCTAGAGTTTGTCTCCATAGTTCCAACTTCCTCTCCACTCCTTCTTTCGTCTCATCAACCAACACAATATCATCTGCAAACAGCATGCACCATGGTATACCATCTTGAAGTGAACTTGTTAGTTCATCCATAACGATGGCAAAAAGAAATGGGCTTAGTGCGGAACCTTGATGCACTCCAATCGTAATAGGAAACTCTTCAGTCTCACTAGTACGTACACTCGTGCATGCTCCCTCATACATGTCCTTTATGATGTCAATATATTTCCGCGAAATGCCTTTCCTTATCAAGGCCCACCAAAGTACTTCCCTTGGTACCCTATCATATGCTTTCTCCAAGTCAATGAAAACCATATGCAAGTCTTTCTTCTTATTTCGATAGTGCTCCATTAATTGTCTCATTAGATAGATGGCTTCCATAGTTGATCTTCCTGGCATAAAGCCAAACTGGTTTTCCGAGATCTTCACCGTCCTCCTTAGCCTTTGTTCGATCACTCGCTCCCAAAGTTTCATAGTGTGACTCATTAATTTGATTCCCCGATAGTTGGCACAATCTTGGACATCGCTTTTGTTCTTATACAAAGGGATTAAGATACTTTTCCTCCATTCTGATGGCATCTTATTGTTTCTCCAAATTTTGTTGAAGAACGTCGTCAACCATTCGATTCCTCTTTCTCCCAAACATCTCCAAATCTCAATAGGGATGCCATCAGGTCCTACTGCTTTCTTCAACTTCATCTTACTTAATGCCACATTGACTTCACCTTTTTGAATTCTCCGCAGGCATTCATGATTTATCATATCGTGATGGATACTTATATCTCCCACATCTTGTCTGTGATCTCCATTAAATAAGTCATCAAAATAGGACCTCCATCGTTCCTTGATATCCTTATCTCCAACTAGGACTTGCTGGTCCACATCCTTCACACATTTAACTTTTCCGAGATCGCGCGTCTTCCTATCTCTCATCCGAGCAATTCTATATATGTCTCTTTCCCCTTCTTTCGTATCCAATCTGGTATACAGATCCCGATTCACCGTTGTTCTAGCATCTCGTATGACCTTTACTTCCCTTTTAGCCTCTTTGTATTTTTCGTAGTTCTCGTCACTCCTACATTTACCCAACATTTTATAGGATTCTCGCTTACTCTTTACTGCTTGTCGTACTTCTTCTGTCCACCAAGATGTGTCCTTACCCGGTGGCATTCTACCTTTAGATTCCCCTAGAACTTCCTTCGCTACTTCCCTTATACTATGCTCCATCTTAGTCCATATCGAATCTATATCTAAATCCATATTACAAGTCCAAACATCTTTTTTGGTCATCTCATCCACAAATTTTTGTTGATTCTCTCCTTGCAATTTCCACCACTTAATCTTAGTCTCTACTTGTGGTGTTTGTTTTCTTATACATTTCCTACTTCGAAAATCAAGCACCACTACTCTATGTTGGGTTGTCGTACTCTCACCAGGGATCACCTTACAATCAATATAACTCTTTCTCCAAGCACTCCTTACTAAGAAGAAGTCAATTTGGCTCGCATTACCGCCACTCCGATACGTCACTAAGTGGGATGTTCTCTTCATAAACCATGTGTTCATGATACTCAAGTCATAGGCTGATGCGAATTCCAAAATATCATTTCCTGCTTCATTCTTATCTCCAAAACCATACCCTCCATGAACACTCTCAAACCCATCTCGCCTAGAACCCACGTGTCCATTGAGATCACCCCCCAGTACCATTTTTTCATCCCTAGGACCCTGTTGCACCACTTCCTCTAAGTCCTCCCAAAAAGCTTGTCTTATAGAGACATCTAATCCTATTTGTGGCGCATATGCACTAATGACATTCACAACCTCATCCCCTATCACTTGCTTGACACTCATAATTCTATCGCTCTTCCTAGACACCGCTACTACATCATCAATATACTCCCTATCAATAAGAATACCTACTCCATTTCTACCCTTATCCTTTCCTAAACCAAAGCTTATAACCCCAAGGAGCTATCTCTCTAGCCTTGGCTCCAACCCACTTGGTTTCTTGTAGGCACATTATATTTATTCTCCTCCTCTTCATAACATCTACAATTTCAACTAATCTTCCTGTCAAAGAACCTATGTTCCATATCCCAAAGCGTAACCTACTACCCTTACCCCTACCCCTACCCCTACCATTACCGTGGACTAGCTTATTTACCCGCAACCCTTGCATATTTGACACCACCCCCGGGTCCTGGGGTGGCGCGCCGCTTCGGGGCGACGACCTAACAACCCTTGCACATTTATCACTACACCCGGGTCTAGGAAGTGCAGCGCGTCGCTGAGTAGGGAACACCCCAACGGTATTTATAGTATGGTTCATGTCATAAGATGTGGCTAAGTTTTACGCTGGCCGCCACAAACCTACCGCAACCCTCCTCCTTTGTCCGGGCTTGGGACCGGCTGTAAAAGCCACCAAGTGACCCTCACAGGCGGAGTTTAAAGGATGAGAAATGAAATTAAATTAAAATGTTAACAGCAACAAATATATGTGCATGAAAATGGAAACGGAGCTTCAATTAACGAAGTTGATAAAAAATCAATTGATTTCTTGAGAGTTCCTTTGTGAGAGTTTCTCTGTGTTAGAGAACCGCAATTTGAATAGTCAGGTTTGTTCTTGATTGTTAGAGGCTGGATTAGGGTCTTTACAACTTAGTTTTGCAAGGGTTTTGGTCTGTTCAACCTCGGTTCGTCAGCTTTCTTGGGGAGTCATATCTGGTTATCAAGGCTTTATTCCTTGTGGGTTCACATTGTTTAATAAACATCAATCTAAAAAATCGCAACAATTTGAGTTGCTTTTGGCAGTATACCTTATCTGCGTCAAATTTGAGTTGCTTTTGCCAGTATGCTTCTTGGGCTTGTTTGCATGGTCCAGTTCAATCCAAAACCAACTTTATGCGCAAATTAGCCTGCTACATTGAAATGTGGTCAATTTAGTTCAGGTTTCAGTTAATCAGTAAAACTGGGTGCATTGTTAATGACTAATTTGGCCCAAAATAAGTCCTATGAAGTTATTGATATGATTCGTTTAATCTCAATGTTCATATCTACTAATTTAGCATCTTAACATTTTTCATTTACAATGACTATTTTTTATAGCTTCATTTTAGAGAAAAACTGTGAATTTGATTATAACCGATGATAGGGTGTTGCATTGTAATGTATTCTGTAAAATCTGAGGTAGTGTTTATCTTCAATAAGTTATATTGATAATTCTTAATTTTGGTATCTGTCCAGAATTTCATGCCATGTGTGTGGACTCTTGGCTTACTT
The DNA here is from genome assembly GCF_963576675.1 of Euphorbia lathyris. Taxonomy (NCBI): domain Eukaryota; kingdom Viridiplantae; phylum Streptophyta; class Magnoliopsida; order Malpighiales; family Euphorbiaceae; genus Euphorbia; species Euphorbia lathyris. Next base: position 20,151,976 of record NC_088916.1, read on the forward strand.
CATGGAGAACATTTTGCCCTGTATGCAAGAGAGACGCAAGAACTAGCACTGGCGATCCACCAGCATCAGAATCGACCCCATTGCTTTTGTCCAGCGCAGCTTCCTTGGCTTCTTCGTCTATGTTGTCATCCTTTAGATCTTCATCATCATTGGCCATACGAATTGATCCAGGCACATCTCGGTCCCCTTCAGTTTCTCATATTCCCTCTCTTCCTTCTTATTCTGCTACTCCTTATCTCCAGCACTCTCTTAGATCATACAACCAATCCCCTTCGTTAAGCATTAGCCACAGCTCAGCAGGTCTTCGGCATGTATCTTCCCAGAGGTCTATTGCTTCACATTTAGTATCATCGCACTCGTTGGGTTACCCGTCAATGTCACCTCTTAATGCAAGATATATGTCACCATATATTCCAAGTCCAAGCAATGCCTCACCGAGTTTCATAAGTTCTTCAAGTCATCAACCGCGGCCGCTTCATTGTAGCGAATCTGCTGCAACATTCTCTCCGTTTGCATCAGCTCATTCGCTTCCAGATTGTTAATAAGAAGAATATGATTGGGAACTTGTAAGTATGCGCCTGGAAACAGAAAAGAAACATATTTCGAAACAGTTGAATTTGACCTTAATGATTGGATTTCATCTGATGGTGTCTAAGTGACCTGATTTGTACAGCATGATACAATTTGATCTCTTTGTTTGTAAGTGATTAATTGTTGTTCTTACCTTTGACGAAATTTTCAGTTGTTGCGAGTGTATTATGTTTGTTGTATGAGGCGAGGCCCCTGTTAAACTGAGTTTGGAATATTGAATGTAATTTACAAGGAACTAACCACTTGGGTTGTGATCATTGCAGCTTGGCCATACGTATATGGTTGATGAATTTATTGGCTTTTCTATTTTCTTCGGAGAAAGGCTTGCTGCTATTTTCAATTTTCTCTTTTACTTCGCAGTGAAAGCATCAGGTCACGTAAACTGCGAACCCATTGGGTTGTGTAAAATCTCTAAATATCATTCGATAAAGGTGCAAATAAGTTAAATAAAGAAATTTATGGATCTTGGATTGATGTATGAAATTGAAGTTGGATTGCAAATGATAAGAAGTGGAGTCTATTTTGAAAAACATATTATAAGATCTCTATTTTTTGTCAATATTAACAATTTGGTCTTATTGTCTTATTTTTCTAGATTTTTAACCAAAAATATCTTAGCTTAGATACAAAATGGTCATGTTACTCTGTTATTTTTTGACTGTCTGTTTGTGCCAAATATAATGGTTAAAAAGCTAAAAAAAATTAGACAGCTGGACCAAGAGGTTAATATTGACAAAAAATAAGGATATTATAATGTGTTTTTCAAAATAGGAGGACTAAACAGTGTGTTAGATAAAAAGGAGATGACTAATAAACTATTTACCATAATATATATACTAATGGTATTTTGGAAAAGTCTAATTTAAAACTGTCTAGTTTGATAAGAGGTTGTGTAATGAGTTTAAGTTAGAGACTATACTTATTTTGTTTTTGATAAAGTAAGCTTACTTTGTTTTTTCTACCATTATCCAATTTCATGATAATCTAATAGTGGAAAAAATAACTTTGTTTACCAAAAAAAAAAAAATAGTGGAAAAAATAAAGTAAGTCTTATTTTGTCAAAAACAAAGTATAGAACATACATCAGTTTAAATATGTAAACATGTCTATTAATTGAGTTTTGTCATTTACCTAATAGGTGCCTTATATGGTTACTTTGGTTTGACAAAGTACCATTATTTGGTGTGTTTTCACCATTGGATAATGGAGTATAAAGTTAATCCAATGGTAAAAACACACAAAGTAAGCATAACCTTTACTCTACTTAATAATTTAAACCTTTTTAAGATTTATAATGAATAAATTAGGATCCTTACAAGTTGAGTTTCAAATAAAAAGGTAAAATTATAATCTCAATCATTATGTCTTTAATTATTTATTCGTCCAATGCTCATCCAGCTTCATTAACTTGTTCAAATTGGTCACTTTACTCCTCCAACTCATCGAATGTCCTATTTACCCCCTTAACTTCATAGAAATGATATTTCCCACCCCTTAACTTATCCAAATTAGTCATTTTACCCCTCATCAACTCATCGAATGTCCTATTTACCACCTTAACTCCATAAAAGTGGTATTTCTCACCTCATTAACTCCATAAAAATGGTATTTCTTACCCCTTTATAGTGCAAAATTAATATCACTTATTCAAATGAGTTTGAAAATATATATTTTTAATATCAACTTTTTATTTTGTTTTAATTTGATAATTATATCGATCCTTCATGTGTTAATATTGTATTACAATAATTAGATAATAAAAAATTTAGCTAGCAGAAAAAGTTGAAAAGAGAAAGAATGAATAAAAGATACAAATAACAAGAACATTTTTTTTTTTTGATAAAAAAACCAAGAACATTAATATAAACAAGTTAAAGACATTATATGTAGGGAAAATGTATCAAAATAGGCCTATGATTTTGGAGAAGTATCAATTTAGGTTCCACGTACAAAATAACACTAATATAGGTTTAACGTTTAAAAAATGTATCAATTTAGGCCTCGATGACGGATTGTAAGGGGTGAGAAATACCACTTTTATAGAGTTAAGAGGGTAAATACGATATTCTATGAGTTGGGGGGGGGGGGGTAAATGGACAAGTTGAGGGGGTGAGAAATACCACTTTTATGAAGTTAAGGGGGGTAAATAGGATATTCTATGAGTTGGGGGGATAAATGGACAAGTTGAGAGTGTGAGAAATACCACTTTTATAGAGGTAAGGGGGTAAATAGGTCATTCGATAAGTTGAGGGGGTAAAATGATCAATTTGAACAAGTTAAAGGGGCTGGAGGAGTATTAGACCTTATTTATTTGTTAGTGAGGAATGTATTGTGAAATACATAGTATATCTTTATGGGATAATTACAAATAACTACCCTGTGGTTTAACTGATTTGCAATATGGTACATGTGGTATTTTTTTTAAGCTTAATACACAAATAACCCCCTGAACTCGTTCAAATGTTGCAACTGCCCCCTCCAACTTTCAATTGTAACAACTTACCCCTCGAACTTGTCTAATTGTAACAATTTACCCCCTTAAACTTGTCCAATTGTAAAATATAACCTCAAATTGCTGACATGGACTGCAATTGAAGAAACACGTGAAATGCAAAATCTGCAACGATCATGAAGTGTGATAATCAGATCTTTGGCGTGATATGAATATGGCGAACCGTTTTTACGATTGCTTCAAGTAAGGGGTAAAAAAATTCTCAATTTGGGGTTATGTTTTACAATTGACAAGTTTAAAGGGTAAGTTGTTACAATTGAAAGTTGAGGGGGGCAGTTGTAATATTTGGACAAGTTCAGGAGGTTATCTGTGTATTAGGCCCTTTTTTTACAAACACATGGTTGCAAAATTTTACATGTTTTTTTACTTTGCCAAATTTGGCCGATAACGACCTCAAAATGAAAATTTTCAAGAATTAAACTTGTTTGGTATCATATTTACTATAGAACCATATTCTTAATTTTTCAAAATCATCATTTTTGGAGTTTTCTCTCTCTAAACATTATTTTTCTCTCTCATAAAAAACAACATTTAAATGACCTCAAACCTAAAACGTTGAAGAATTAAAGTTGTTTAAAATATCATTTAACTCTTGAAAAGTTTCATTTTGAAGTTGTTATCGATCAAATTCTGACAAAGTGAACTCAACTGCAAAAGTTTGCAAACCACAGGGTTGCGTTTGAAAAAAAATACCACAGGTACCACATCGTAAATCGACCAAACCACAGGTAGTTATTTGTAATTAAACCTAACTTTATGATAATTTTAAATAGATTATTACTTTTCTTTTATAGTGGTATGGATAAAATTATAATATTCTAAATGATTTTTTTTTTTAGATAATGCTTGTAATTTCATTAGATAAGAAAAGAAGTACAACAAGCAAAATGTAAGGAATAAAACCTTACATAATTACAGGAAACAAATACAATATCCATAAAGTGATGAAAATGACTACAAAGAGCAAGAAGACACCATAAAAGACATAAAAAACACAAAACAAACAAGATAAATAATTTCCGCTCTTGCTAAATCCGAAAAAAGCATAAACGAAAGAATAACAGACAGCAGATATAATCAGACGGAGAAAGAGTTCCGATGAAATATATGAATATAGACTAAAACAGCAATAAAAGAATATAGAAATCTAACCCGTGTGAGTAGGAAGAAGGAAGACCCTTCGTCCTTCTCAAAGAAGATCAACAAAATAGAAAAAGCAAAATAGAAAGATTGATAGAAAAATGAAGAGAAAGGGAGAAGAAGAGAATTTGCAAATTTTTTCTTAGTTTCCTGCAAAACTGCCAGTGAGGTTTTTTTAACCGTATTTCCTTTCAACAAAAAGAAGTTCCTAAATGATTACTTATTATATCATAAGAAACATTAATGTTTCAGAATAATCTTATTTTCATTATTATTACTAATTCATAACATTATTTTCCATTTGAAAGTATAAGAGAAAAAAAAAAATTATGAGGTTATAAAAGAAAAAAAAAAGTCTTAACATTTTATTCCAAGGATATTCTTTGCCCCTAATGAAATAGCATCTGAAAATTGTGCTAAAGACATAGCATATTATGCATATTAAATTAGTTCTTAAAATTGGCAACTAGGTTAAATGGAACAAAAATAAATAAAAGCTTAATATATCGTTAAGCCCTCAATTTGTCCAAAAAGTTGACTGACTTTCTAAACTTTTAAAGTGTCTCGATTGCCTTCTGAACTTACATAAAATGTTCAGTTAGTTCCATAAACTTTCGTAAAATGTAATCAATTGATCATTCAGTTGCAAAAAATTAAGTTAATTGCGGAAGATATATTCCACGCATCTTAAAATGTTACTACATAATTCAAAAATAGATTAAAAATGAAGTTATTACTTGCTCAACTATAAAACTTTTTTGCTTTGATTTTAGAACCGTATACCCCGATCTTGTTCGTTTTACTTTTTTTAAGATGCGTGGAATACATCTTCCGCATTTAACTTATTTTTTTGCAATCGATTGATCAATTGATTATATTTTACGTAAGTTCAGAAGGCTAATTGAATATTTTATACAAGTCTAGGGAGCTACCAGATACTTTAAAAGTTCAGTGGACCATCAAGCTTTTTGGACAAGTTCAGTAAATAAATGATTTATTAAGCCATAAATAAATGTACATATATCGATAAGATACATGTAAATTTACAATTAGGGTTCTTTTTATTTGTAAAAAAATTTAATGTGTCAGAATTTTTTTTACTTTTTCAGTGTTTGTTTGGTTAAGAAAATTAGTTAATAAAATTTTTATGTTCAATGGAATAAAAAAAGAGAATTAGGAAACTAAATTTTCTTCACTTTCCTCCTCCGCTTCTTTATTTTATGTTCAATCCATGTAACTTATATAATAAACGAGCTAGATAACAGATTAGTCGGATTGATTTATGAAAAAAATATGACAAAATGTGAAAACTGAAGAAGAAAAGGGAAACCGCAAAAAACGGAGAAACAGAAAAAGAAGAAATGAGAAAAAGGGGAAAAGATGGAAAACGTGAAAAATGAAAAGAAAAACTGTAAAAACGAAAAAAAAACATGAAAACCAGGAAAAGTAAAGAAAAAAATGCATTATTTGTTCGTTTTTCTCTGTTTTTCATGTTTTTTTCGTTGTTTTCTTTTTCATACCTTTTCATTTTCACACTTTTTTTGGATTTTTCCGTGTTTTATGTTTTTTTTTACCGTTTTCACATTTTTCTTGATTTTCCCTTTTTTTCATGTTTTTCTTGTGTAGTGAAATTATGGAATTTTAGGTAGATTCTAATGAAGTGAAGTCTAATAAGGACCTTATTTCTAAGGGCTAATTACAAATCTAGTCCAACTAAAATGGCTCATTTACATATCTAATCTACTTTGCTTCCATCTTACCAAATTAGACCATTTCATGAACTTTGGGCAAAATTACCCTTAGTTCTATTGATCGATGGATCTGCTCCTGCTTCTTCTTCTTCTTCTTCTTCTTCTGGTTCTGCTTCTTCTTCTTCGATTTCTGATATCAATCGTTAGCGATTTTTGAGATTTTTGAAGTATTATGTTCAATTTTCCGTAGAAATGGTATGTTTTTAGCTTATACGCCTGCTTTCTCGCTGGTCTTGCCTCTTTCTTCATCTGTAATGGTATCGTTTCAATTTTCTATATTTTCCATCATTTTTCTTCATTGTTGTCGTATTTGTGACGAAATTTGTCGCATTTCGTCACAAATGTGACAATAGTAGTTGCATTTCGTCGCAAATGCAACAACACTTATCGCATATGCGACAACTCTTGTCGCATTTGCGACGAAATGCGACAATTGTTGCTGCATTTTTGACGAAATGCGACAAAGTTTGTCACAAATGGGACAACAATGGATGAAAATGGTGTAAAATAGAGAAAATTGAAACGATACCATTATAGATGAAGAAAGAGGCAAGACCAGCGAGAAAAGCAGGCGTATAAGCTAAAAACATACCATTTCTACGGGAAATTGAACATAATACTTCAAAAATCGCTAACGATTGATATCAGAAATCAATCCATCGATCAATAGAATTAAGGGTAATTTTGTCCAAAGTGGATGAAATGGTCTAATTTGGTAAAATGGAAACAAAGTAGGTTAGATATGTAAATGACCCCTCTTAATTGGACTAGATTTGTAATTAGCCATAAATTATTTCTCAAATTCACTCCATTTATCAAACATTAAAGGTAAAATTGATTGACTTCCAACTTTAGGGATAAAATTGAATCATTTTAGACGTTAGGTAAAATTGTTGTTGATCCAAAACGTTTAACCGTTTTTGGAAAGATTAAGGTTAAAATGTTGAGGTTAAATTTAGTTTTTATCTCATTAACTGTGATTCAGAAGTTAGATTTCCATAATTTCTAGTAAAGTACGATGGGGTTAGCAAAGGATTTAAGAATGGGGAAAGCATTGCTGCAACTGCGCCCCTTTCTTCTAAAACCAGAACCTTTCTTCTTCCTCCTCCTTCTTCAAAACGATTCCGACTCTTCGCCACCAAGGTATTCTCAAATCACCTCACTCCTTCCTCTTCGTCTTCTTCAATTTAATTTCTCTGTGGTTCTGCAATTGGTCACTTTGTTAATCTCATACTATGATCTTTCCCCCAATTCATGTTTTACAGATGTCAACGGAATCCTACAAGTTCCGCCCTTATGGAATAGACGCCAAGGAAGTATTTTACTCCACCCAGCTTTCCTTTGCGTTGGTCAACCTCCGCCCTGTTGTTTCTGGTATTGTTCCTTTTCTCTTCCCCTTCTATTTTCTCCTCTTTCATGTTCTTCTCTTCGCTTTTGCAGTGCTTTAATTTATGTTATTACGCTGCATTTTGATGTATTTCACATATAAATAAAAGTATAAACTCTCCCTTGAGCAGCATGGGCGTATACAGGGGGGCCTGGGGTGCCCGGCCCCTCCGGCCGCCGAAATCACCATGGTCATGAATAGTTTCGCCCCCCTCAAATATTAGTGTATATACACTCTGTGTAGTAATATTTCATTGTTTAAAGGTAGATGAGATAGTTAAAACACTTGTTTCTTTTTAAAAGGTCCTAGGTTCAATTCCCCCTAACCTTAATTTATTTTAGAAAGTGTTTATTTATTTAAATTTTATTTTTCAATAATTATAAAACTATGTTACCATTATTAATTAATTAATTTATTTTTATAACACTTTTGAACTCATTTTTATTATGTCTTTTCCATTAAAAAAATTAATTTCTTATTTTTGAGACTCAAACAACTTAATTTCTAAATTAAATTTTAAAATTTTAAAACTAAAAATGTTAAAATGTTAAATTTTTTTAAAAACTAGTATTGAACTAATAAAAAAAATTAAATATATCCCATTACGTGTTTGGCTTGTCCAAATTTCAAAATTTCAATATTTTAGACCTATTAGGTACTACATAAATCCAAATTTCTAATTATTTTAGGCCTGTTAGGCATTTCTAAATCCAAATTTCTAATTTTTTTTGGCTTGTTAGGCCTCTCTAAATCCCAATTTCTAATATATTTGTTTGACTTGTTAGGCCTTTTTAAATCCAAATTTTTTATTTTTTTGGCTTGTTAGGCCTCCATAAATCCAAATTTCCAATTTTTTTTTCCTCTTAGGTATCCTTAAAATTGGTTCTTGACCATTCAAATTATAACACGCATATATAAAAAAAAATTAAGCAAGTTCGAATTAGTAAAAAAAAAATCTCGAATGCAGTGTAAAATCGCCCCCCCCCCCCCCACCGACTAATCCTGTATTCGCCACTGGCAGCATTGTAGAGTTCACTTTGTGTTTACCTGGAAAATTTTAATCTTTAGAACTACCATCTTGAAAATTAAGGGGGCGTTTGGTTCACAATGGGTAAGGAAAAAAGAATCAAGAAAGGGAAACTAAAGGAAAGGAAAGGAATAAGCATTCATACCCCTGTGTGTTTGGATATGTTTAGGAAAGGGAATGCAATTCCACCATATTCCCTTTGTGGATGTTTGGTTCAAATAGGGAATCAAAACTATTTTTTTTTATTTCATATATAATCAAAAAAATTCAACTCTTTTACTATAGTTTCTATAAAACGTGAAATAACTTCATATATAATCCCAAACAATCCAAAACGTCCTTCACTTGCTACCCTTATTGATAATAATATGAAGTTCATAAAAGTTAAAATTAATCAAAGAAAATGCATAAATATTATATTTACAAAGAAAATAATTATTTTAAAATAATTAAAAATAAATATTAAAACTCAATAATATGATAAAAGAAAAAAATTTGGTCAAAATTATTTTTCAGGGTAAAAAGGTAAAAATAAATAATTATAAGGATCAAAAGTGAAATTAATCTAGTGATAAAAAAATATAAGGATTAAACAAAAATAAAAAAAGTAAAATTTAGTCAAAAAATATTTTTTGAGTAAAAAAATTAAAAATATATAACAAAAATGAAATTAATCCAAAGATAAAGAAATGTAAAAAAAATATAGAGACCAAAATAAAATAGGGAGTAAAGTAAAATTTTATAAGGAGTGTAGGTTAGAGAGAGAGGGGAAAGGGAATAGAAAACCTTAGGGGGAAATGAGGAATGGGTTAGAGGAGTTAGGGGTAAACCCAAAACTAAAAGGGGTAAAGGGAATCATTTAATTAGCAAAACAAAATGAAGTCTCCCCTTTCCCTTACCCTTTCCTAAAACCCCCTAATAGTAAATTTCCGTGCTTGTTTCTTCCTTTTTGTGCTGACCCTATGGTTCATTTTTCTTTTTCTTTGCAGGTCATATCCTTTTCCAGTTAAAAGTTTCTTTGAGATTATGCAAACATTCATCTATCATGTGTCCATAAGTAAACTTATATTGCTTTAACCTTGGTTAGTGCTTCCATTTTGTTTTAGATGTCAGTCATACCTCCGATTGATTAATGCGTAGTGCTATCGTTGTCAAAGGTGTAAGCTATGCAGTATTAGTAAAGATGCATGCTAAAGCAATGTGCCCAGTTGTTAAAGGCGCAAAGGGGCCTGGAGCCTAGTCTCAAGGTGCAACGCAAGGCGGGCGTCTGAGGAACACAAACAAAACAAAACCAAGTAAAAACATAATACTAAATCATAAATGTCAAAAACACCAAGTTAACTTCATACTTCATAGAGACATTAACATATGCTTACCTAACTATTGTTATTAAACTAATAACCATTCATTGTCACTTGATATTCTTATGTGTGTCAGTCGCGGTTTCTGTTTGAGTGGAGTGGAGGAGACTCTTCTTTACGTGATTTCTCTTAATCCCTCTGTAGTCTTTTTATATTTAGTTATATGTCTTGATATTAGATGAAGGGTTAAGATTAATCTTATTTAAATTAGCTTAGTGGTTGAGTTTAGTCAAACATTTGTTTTACACAAAACAGTAAAAAAAAAAAAAACTATTGAAAACACAGAGGCGCACCTTGATTCAGGTTCTGAGGCCCAGTCGAGGCGCACAAGGCGAGAGCCTTTTGAACAGGGCCTCACTTTCTGCAATCAAGGCTCACTGCCTTGAGCTTTGAGTGAGGCGCGCCTTTAACAACTGTGGTAATGTGTAATCAATCCCGTTATTTATAAAGTACTGGTAAAGAAAATACAACAGCATTACATCAGAGGATGCTTGGGATTTCGAAACTCTATTTAATAACTGCAATTCAATTTGGTTGGCTTGACTTGATTTACATGTGCTAGTCTGCCCAAGGCGCCAAGTAAAGCGTTTTGTTGATCTCAGTTCTGATGAGGTTAGTGATCTATGGTCCGTGGCACAGAAAATTGGCGGTCGGCTTGAGAGCTACCACCAAGCAACCTCGCTCACATTTACAATCCAAGTAAGATTCCGTTTTTTATACTCCATTTTCTTTAATCTGATGATCATTTTGCCATTGTTGTTTCTGGTATTTCTATATATACATGAGTAGTTGTTTCAATAAGACAGATGTTCAATGTTGGGGTAATTTTGTTCACTCCATATGCAATAAATAGCACAAAGTAAGAACTTTACCCGCTATAAAAGTTTGACCCCAGAAAGAGATTGGAACGGAAATCCCGGTTTAAGGCTGTTAGTGCGGTTGGCTTACATGGAAGTGGTGGAAAATGCCGGTCCGAGGGTTACCCGCGATTGGTAATGGTATAACGAGAAGAGGGTTAGGGAGACAAAGTTACGCTCTGGGTGGGTAGCGCAGCGCATCTGTTTCTGGTACAGAGGCGACGAGGGTGCTATGTGTAAGGGGTTGAGTTTGGCCATAAGCAAACTCAACCCCAAGCATTGGCAAAGCTACGAGGAAGCTTCGACAAGGAGTGGTGAATGGTACATATCAACATACGCTGACAGTGGAGGCCAAGTTGGTATAAGAAACACTATAGGGGACATGGACTACTTTCGCGTTGGATCTCTACCCCACTGGGTCAATAGTCGGTACTGGTTTAAGTGATCCACCCTAGTCCATTAGGGAATAGAAGAGTTGGGTATTCGGCCTTCGTGAAAGGATGCGAATGTCTCCATAGGGTAGACAAACGCATTGACCTAGCCCCGTGACACTATGCAATTAAAAGCATCATGATTACATTGTCGTCTCCGTTTCTTTTTGCGCTTTTGACTACGAATAGAGATGCATCATTTTCTTAATCTTCATTGCTTGGCTAGAAAGGACATATTACTCCAGCAACTATGCAACTCAATCTATGACCCTTAATCAGTTCTTTCGTGCCCTCATTTTTACGTGACGATACACTAACAGCTAACGACTTGAGGCATATTTTATAGTTTTAGATACAGTATATATCATGTAACTAACAAAATGAGATATGTTTGTTCATGTATTAGGATGGTCCCGAGGCAGGACAGACTGTGGCTCATGTTCATATCCACATTCTTCCGAGGAAAGGCGGTGATTTTCAGAACAATGACGAGATCTATGACGCAGTAAGTTGAAACATTTCATTGAAATTAAACTTTTTATGCAGTTGGAACTCTGAATTGATGGTATTTGGTGTGGTTGAGATTGATGGGATGGGAAGGAGAAGGAATTGAAAGAGAAGTTGGATTTAGATAAGGAAAGGAAGGATAGAAGCATGGAGGAGATGGCTCAAGAGGCAGCTCAATATAGATCACTTTTCCTCTAATTTTACTATCAGACTCCCCCGTCGAGAAAGAGAACTAATCCGAAGGCAAAAGGTCGAGAAACTCAACGCCATTATCCTTGAAGATGAACTTGGAGTTGGGAGTCGGGCCTTCTTTTCGCATTATGGTGAAAAATTGGATTCAATTGTCAACTGGAGACATTATTTAAAGACAATATGTTTTGGAGAAAATTGAATGTATAAAGGTATCCTTGTGAAGTAGTTTTATTTATCTAAGTATCTAAATCCCTATTTTTCCGTTATTTTTTACTTTGAAAACGTCATATTTACCTCCTAATCTTGCTTAAATTGACTTATTAAATCTCGCAACTTTCTTACTTGGTATATTTATAATTTGTTGGGTATTAATTTATCCAAAATCTCCCCTTGTCTTGTCATATTGATTTTATAGAATAAATTGATCATTTTAAGTTAGTTTAGGGAGTAAATATAATATTTTAAAAATATATATCGGACAATTGACAATTCTAGACCATTACATGGAGATAGAAATGTATAAGGCTTTCTAAGTATGTATATTTATTTCTTTTTGTAACGAATTAGATCTAATGAGAATGAGTTAATATACCTACTTGGCATATTTATTTATTTTTTGTTTAGGTTCTTAATGTAATTTTTTTCAATTTTATCCTGAGTTTAGTATTAATTACTTTTTTTCATTTTAAGCTTTCGAGGTAAAAAAAATGATATAATTTAATGAATCTTATGAAAAATAAGAATTATTAATAAAGAGAAATAGATGACATTTTTGTTTGTTTTTTTATAAATTTAATACAAATTAATTATTTTCTTAATATATGTAATTTGATCAAATGTGACAAATAATATGAATAAGATAAATTTAAATTAGATTAATTGGTTATAAATTAGTTTGATTAATGGGATAAGGTATCAAAATAGTTCTAAGGTTTTTTGGGAAGTACCAATTTAGGCTCAACGTTCAAAATAGCACCAATATAGGCTTAACGTTTACAAAATAATATCAATTTAGGCTTAACGTTTACAATATAGCATCAATTTAGGCCTCACGTATAAAATAGCACCAATATAAGCTTAACGTTTACAAAAGAATATGAATTTAAGCTTAAAGTTTACAAAATATATACAATTTAAGCTAAACGTCATAATTAAATTAAGGGACAATTACAAAACTAGCACCTTTTAAGGTGTTAGTTTTCTTTTCTAACTCATTTTGAAAAACTCACCAAAACTAACACATTTTATTAACAAAATTCTAACATTGCCCTCATCTCTAACCTTATTATAACGTTGTCTTTCCCCCCATTCTCTCTCTCTCTCTCTATCTCTCTAAAGAACAAATCAATTTACAGACTACAAATAACAATCAATCTAACCCACAGTTTGTGCTTCGAGATTTTATACAATCATGTAAGTTTTTCATTTGTTTTTGGTTTTATTTAAGTTTTGTCAATTCATGGATAAGATGTAGCATTTTGTTTCTCTAAAACCCAGTATATATTGTTTCTGTTGCCTTTTCATGTTATTCATGGTCGTGCGAAACCTAAAAACAGTGACATTGTTGTAGGAAGATGCATTTGGGTTGGAACATCATTCTGCGATTTTTTCCAGAAAGGGTCGATATCCGTCGATATCTTATGAATATCGACATACATATCTGCGTCGATAGCTGATGAATATCGACATATATCGTCCTACGTTAAACGGATTTTCTATGCTAAATCATAAGATTCAAACACAAAACACAGATAAGAACAATATTTTTATATTTTTATATTCTAACAAAGAAAAAAAGTACATAAAACATCAAAAAATGAACAAAAACACAATAAAACATAACAGACAAACACAAAACACATAAACAAAAGAGACACAAACACAAAACACATAATAACAAAAGTACATAAACATTAAAAAAAAACAAAAATTACATAAACTAAACATCAGCATATCCTCCTTCATATGTACTCAATCCCTCGTGTCCCTCATTTTCCATGCCTTCATCCTCTTGCTCCTCTTGCCCCTTTTCCACCTCTTTCCCCTTTGCAACCTCTTGCCCCTTTTCCTCCTCTTGCCCCTTTTCCAAATCGGTAAACACTTGGTCATAATTACACGGCAGACCATCCACATGGTTTACTAGATGTTCATACCATGAGCTTTCTTTCTCCATGTCTTCAGCTGTAAGTTGCGTGGCATTTGGTTTTATACCCGACTAAAAAATACAAATGTACAAATAAACAAGTCAGTCAAATGTATAGCACAATAGTGACACATATAGGCACAATGACTGGTCAACTTACTTCAAATATGGCTAGAACTTTGGGCAATTTAGCGATACCGGTCTTTTTTCATCGTAGCCATCGTGGAATGTGAGTGCCTTTCTTCTCATACCATGCGTGGGTGACATCCCATACTTCGAGCAACCAAGCAGGTGACAAAGTTCCAATTCATTATTTATGCATACTACCAACATTTCTAGTATACAGAATATACACACATCATACCTGAAATACGTGTGCAAAACCATATAGGTTGTATGAGACACGGTTAGTCCTAAAATGATCCCTATGAGCGACCAATTGATCGATTCGGTCTTTTCCACCAATTATCCCATTAACAAGAGACCTGTAGGTCACATCCCAGCCCAAAACCCCCAATGGGAACTCGTTAAACAATGTTGGAAATTCAGCAAGTTCCAACACCCAAGGAAGAGCTTGTTTCGCGGCAGTGTTATCCAACACACAGCCAATGACAAAATACAACATGGCAAATGAAACTGCATCCTGATCAGATTCATTCTTCCAAACAGTTTGCAGCATAATTGTGTTCACGTCTTTAAAGGTTGGTGTAGGGATGCCTGGAAAAAACTTATTCCTAAATCTATATGGCTTATTTATCGCACTAAACCTTTCGGTAAATGCTTCCATGTCTCCAAACCATAACCCACTTAGGAGTCCAAACTCCCAATCCCCAAATCTTAACTCAACACCTCTAACTTTGAAGCAAAGCTCCTTGGGTTTGAGGTCTTCACGTATGATCTCCCTTGTTAAAAGGGTATGACAGAGGACTCCTGCAAATACTGTATTGGTCATATCCAAATACTGTCTGAAGCAACTCTTCCTAAATAGATTTACTTGGTTTGGTGTTAACACGTCCTTTATATGTTTTGATGCTTCTAGGTTACACCTAACTATGATGACGCTTTCCGTTCCAAATGCTTGTTTGTATTTATATTCAGATTTTTTCTTGGTTTTCTTCTTCGAAGGAGAGCCATGCTCATCTCTCTTCCTCTTGTCTGCACGATCATGCTGAAATTTATTGTAGACATATCATCAGGGAATATACAATTAAGCTAATTATAACGTTGAGCTAGAATGAGCTAGTATGCTAAAATAAGAGAGTTATCGACAATTAGGTCGTCGATATAAATGTTCTATCGACAATAGATCGTCGATATGAATGTTCTATCGGCAATAGATTGTCCATATGAATATTCTATCAACAATTAGCTCGACGATATGAATGTTCTATCGGCAATAGATTGTCGATATGGATGTTCTATCAGCCATTAGGCTGTCTATATCTATATATTATCTACAATTAGGTTGCCGATAGAACATACGTATCGGCGCATTTCAACCAAACCGAATGACTTCCTAACACCAGACGAACCCAGATAAAGCCTAACACCAGAAGAAGTAAACGAAACGAAACGAAAAATTCCTTCTCAAACCCAACAAATGTACATACAAATAAAGTCAAGTTATTTACCCTCTTTTTCGTCCTTCCTTCTGAATTCGATTCGTTGTCTGAGCTTCGTGTTCTCGCCATGTCCACTCGAAGTAACAGAGATTCGCCGGATGAAATGTACAGAATCGGGCAATGAATCGCCGGAAAGTTAGAGAGAGGAATAGCGGGGTGTTAGGTTAGAGAGATGGAAGTTCGAATGTTAAAGAGCGGGGAGCGGAGTGTTAGAGACAAGGGCAAGGTTGGAATTTAGTTAATGAAATGTGTTAGTTTTGGTGAGTTTTTCAAAAGGAGTTATAAAAGAAAACTAACCACTTAAAAGGTGCTAGTTTTGTAATTGTCCCTTAAATTAATCATATTATATTCTTTTCCTATTAACTTTATATGTTATCTTTTTATTTAGTTATATTCTTTTATTTATTATAATACAATTAATTAGTGTTCTTACCCATTAAGATCTTATATTTGTTTTTCATCAATAATTCCACGACTATTAAATTTCATTGATCATGTAATATATGCAAACTAAAAGTAATTGAATATCCACAATATTTCGAACACTGACATGTATCAATACTTTTAGTTTGCATATATTACACGAGCCATGGAATTTAGGAGTAATGGAATGGTTGATGAAAAACAAATATAAGGTTTTAATTGGCAAGAATACTAATTAATTGTATTATAATAAATAAGAAAATAGAACTAAATAAAAAGATAACATATAAAGTTAATAGGAAAAGAATATAATATGGTTAATTTAATTGTGACGTTTAGTTTAAATTGGATATATTTTGTAAACGTTAAGTTTAAATTTATTTTATAAACGTTAAGCCTATATTGGTGCTATTTTGAATATTAAGCCTAAATTGGTACTTCCCCAAAAACCTTAGGCCTATTTTGGTACCTTATTCAAGGCATAACATTCATTTGGCTCTCCAAACTAAAGTATCAAGGTCAATTGAGACAGTAAACTATCAAATCATCAATAAGGTTTCTGAACTAAAAAAACAAAAAAACATCAATTGAATCCACATCCTAAAACAATTATTACGCTGAACAGTTTCAGATCCTTCTCCTTAAACTCGTTTGAGCCAATACCATGTTAGATAATCACAATTTCTGATTTTAAAATAGGACAAAGACTCAAATTTACGACTTTTGCTTAACTAGACACCTAGCATATAATTTTTTAAAATCCTAATTCACTTTCAAGTTTTAGTTTAGAGAATTAATTAAATACTACACCTTAATTCAATGCATTGTTTACACCTTTGTCAATGCATACTTCTTCTTGATAACTACAATTTTAGATGCTCAAGTTAATTTTAGTTGAATTACATTATTTTGTTTATTTAGTCAAAATAACAATTAACAATTTACATTGTAATGCTACTACTACGGGTGCAAACGAGCCGAACAAGGGCAGGTTCAGCTCGGCTCGAGAAATTCAGAGATCAGGTTCGGCTCGAGTTCAACATAGGTTCTGCTCAAACTCGTCGCGTTTTGAATTTTTTCTTTTGAAAAAGTTTTGAATATACTTAATTATACCTGATTAACAATTTATTATCTAAAACCAGCCTTCTAATGAAGGTATACCAAATTTAACTCCAAAAAACAAATATGACATACAATCTATAACAAATTTAAACATAGTAATAAGATTAAACAAATATAAAATCTAACAAATTCGAATTTAACATAGTTTACAACCATATAGTTTCAAATTGAGTTTTGGATCAAACATTTATGTGTGGTTCAAACTTACTAATTAAAAAAACTAATAAAAAAATTACAAAATTAAAATGTATTTAAATTAAAAAAATAAAAATCAATAATATATATATTTATATATATATAATATTATTATTAAAAAAACTCTTGAGCCTGTTCACGAGTTTTCAAGCTGAACCCAAGAAAACTCACACTCGGACTCATTAATGCTCGAGCCAATCTCGAACTCAAGCCGAGCCCAATCGATCCAAACTTTGACCGAGCCGAACTCGATCAGTTTGCGAACTAGATAGGTTCCCCTAGCTACTACATTCTTCTATCAATTATATAATTTTACATTTTCAATATTAATTACACCATAAAATAATAATAAAAATACATTCATCAAGCTATGAACAACACAGCATATAACAAAATTTCATTTCTACCATAAATGAAATTCCTCTACAATCATCAAATTAAACAAAACATAGAAACCACCAATATTATCCAAACATGTCATTTTCTAAAATTAAATGTTATTTTACCATTTATTGAACATGTCATATGCTACTCAATCTACAAAAGATTTGACAACCAGGATGCACTTTAATACCATTTTTTTCTATTTATAGCATCTCAAAGTAAATTGCACATCTAATGAAGAAACTCCAAGTAAATTAGTTGCAATTTCACCCTTACGATATCACTAGCAAAGGACGGTAAAAGTTGGTCATCAAAGACGGATCTAGAATTCACCAATAGTGGACGCTTTTAAATGCACCACCATAGATCACTGAACTTGTATTGTTGTCTCAAAATGATCGCCCAACTTCAATTTGTCTCAGTAAAATCATCCAACTTTGAGTTTTATCTCAATTAGATCACTCCGACGATTTCAGTAATAAACTTAGATCTCTGACCGAAACGAAGCATGGCATCCTCGTATGCAGCACCTGATTGTCACGTATCAGCTATTATGAAAAAAACACAAAATTTAAATTTGTTTCATAAAAATAACTAACACGTGGCCGCCACATGTCGTTTTATTCAGAGATCTGAGTTGTCCTAGTCATGGCATCATTCTGATGTCTTTTAACCATTAAAATCACCGAAGTGTCCTAATTGAGACAAAATTCAAAGTTCGAGTGATTTTATTGAAACAAAATAAAGTTGAGTGAACATTTTGAGACAACCATATAAATTCAGTAATCAATGGTGCATTTAATCCCACTTTCACCCTTACGATGTCACTAGCAAAGGACAGTTAAAGTTACTCATCAGAAACGTAGGACTCACTGATAAGGGAGTGCTAGGGGGTTAACGGTGCTCAAGCCCCCTCTCGAGAAGCAATCCAAAAACATCCATGCCAAAAGGGTATTTCGTAATGATATGATCCTGAAATCAGCATATTGATATCAGAAAAGAACCTATCTAAAAAGAGCAATAATATATTCACCTAAATTTATTGCTCACAACAGAATCTCTAACCAAAATTTAATGGATCTCAAACCCCTAATTCTATCTTAATCCATGGTCACATCCAATCACAACCCATACTGCAAACATTTTAGAATCAATACATGCTCTTATCCAACATAAGTTGAATCCTATCATCATAAATAAGCAAAGTGCTTCAATTTCAATGCAAGATATTTGAAGAAACCACATAATACCATATTCGCAAGACAAGACAATAAACTACAAGAGTTAATCATAAAGATTAAAAACAGTTACCAAATCCTAAACATACCAAAAGGAGATTAAAAAAAGTTACCAAATCCTAAACAAACGATAACCTAGCTTTTTTTTTACAGATACACAAAATATACCTTATTACAGACTAATCCTACTCAGATTTGTATGCAGCCAACATAAGTTTTGCCTGCTCTAATATCAACTCATTCCGCTTTATGAACAGCTCTAGCTCAGCCACGTGCATTTTTCTCCACTTCTCTTCCATCTCTGATTTTTTCGCTCCCTCCACCATATCCAGCCCTCTCTTTATCACATAATCCTCCATTGATGCTACATCTACACCTCTATCAAACTTAGCAGTCTCTTTTGAGCCGACATGGGTTTCCATTTCGGTTTCCATCCTCTCCGCCTTTTCACCTTCCTCCATAACTACACTTGATTCTATCTTCGATGGTGCCACGCTCATTGGTGTCGAGCTCTTGCTTCTTCCATAAATTCCTTCGCTGCCCCATATCTTCTTCGACAAATCAAAAGTTGTTTGATCATGCGGTTTAGAGAATGTTTTATCTTCACCATTTTTCCCTTTCTTTGCATGATTCTCAAATTTCTTCTTCAACCTCCAAACCTTATCCTTCAACTGGGTCAAAGCAACATCAAAATGCAGTGATTTTTTTATAAAATCATAAAATGCATTCATGTCCTTGGCAGGATCAAATCCTTTCTTTTCAATAAAATCAATGATACCCTTCAAAAGTACAATTTCATCATCCTCACTCCATAACCGTTGAAATAACAGTTTCTTTGTATCCTCAGACTTCTCAAAAGCTCCATTGGATTCCGAATCCTTCATCTTTGACCGCTTGGAGTCTTTTGCATCCTTCCCAACTTCACTAACCCACTTTTGAAATAACGGTTTCTTTGTATCCTCAGACTTCTCAAAAGCTCCATTGGATTCTGAATCCTTCATCTTTGACCGCTTGGAGTCTTTTGCATCCTTCCCAACTTCACTAACCCTCTTGGTAGTACATTTCCCAGGATCAACTGTGGATGCTGAGGTTTTGGATCTAGACTTTGCGCTTTTGGCTGAAGTCCCCTCCATTGGCTTAGAAGCTATAGGTTTGACTTTCGAGGTCGGAACATCCTCAGATTCAGAATCAGATTCCGTTTCAGAATCGGAATCTGACTCGGGCTTTGCGGAAGAATCTGGCTTTTTGACAGCTTTCGCAGTTTGGGTTAGTTGAGGTGGTGAAGGAGACCCTTTTTTTTGCATCTGTTCATCTTCAGATGAAGATTCTTCTTCACCACTTGAGGTAGTTTCCTCTTCTGAAGAAGAAGCCGGAGGGACATCTATAGGAGTTGGGCGTTTTGGAACCATTCACTTTAATGCTACAAAAGAGTATACCAAGAAAATAAGATTAGGATCAAAAAAGGAAAGAAGAGAACTGAATTTCGGTGGGATTGTGCAAATCACATGGTAACAGGTTAAGACCCAGACCCAAAATCAACAGAATTTCAGTGGGATTGTGCAAATCACATGGATTTTTCATAAAATCGACTGAATTTCACGGCGGGATTGTGCAAATCACATGGATTTTCGTAAAAACTAGCATGCATACCATTTTTTTATCTTTGAACTGGTTTTTAATATAGGTTTAGTTAAAAGTAGTGTCTCGAATCGAACATGCAACACAAGAGTTCATACAATGTCATCACTAAATTTAACAGAAATTAAACAAATTATTCCTGCCACAACACAAATCAATCCAAACCCTAAATATCGCAGAAAGTAAACCCTAAATCCCAAATTAAACCTTAAGACCGAAATTGAATACCAAATCCAACAACAAACATACCTTTAACAAAGATAAAGAGACAAACGGTGAAAAGGGGGAGCTGAAAGCAGCTGTGGAGGCTACAAGACGCGTTCAAAAATGGATGCAGATCAATGAAGGTCAGGTATGGGTGAACCAGGTTCGATCTGATGGGCTTTGACTAGTTATGGGAAAGAAGAGGAAAGAAGAGGGATGAATTGAGCATCAGGAGAAAAGGAGGAAAGGAGGAAATGGAGGAACGAACCCAGAAAATCCGATCCTTGAAAGGGAATAAAAAGGCCTAATACACAAATAACCCATGAACTTGTCCAAATATTGCAACTGCCCCTCTCAACTTTCAATTATAACAACTTACCCCTTAAACTTGTTCAATTGTAAAACATAACCCAAAATTGGGAATTTTTTTACCCCGTACTTGAAGCAACAGTAAAAGCGTTTCCCCAGATACGTATCACGCCAAAGATCTAATTATCACACTCTACGAGCGTTGCAGATTTTGCATTTCACGCGTTTCTTCAATTGCAGTCCATGTCAGCAATTTGGGGTTATATTTTACAATTGGAAAAGTTTAAGGGATAAATTGTTACAATTAGACAAGTTCGAGGGGTAGGTTGTTACAATTGAAAGTTGGAGGGGGCAGTTGCAATATTTGGACAAGTTCAGGGGTTATTTGTGTATTAAGCCGAAAAAAAAAATGGCCTATTGGGCGTTTTTATAGAAACACCATTTCTGTTTCGTTTTTATGGAACACTGTTTCGTTTTATGGATCGGGTCCTCATCATTTTAACTACGGTAAATAGTTTAGGCCTAATACACAAATAACCCCCTGAACTTGTTCAAATATTGCAATACCTCCCTCAACTTTCAATTGTAACAACTTACCCTTAAATTTGTCCAATTGTAAAACATAACCCCCTGAATTTGTCCAATTGTAAAACATGACTCCAAATTGCTGACATGGACTATAATTGAAGAAACACGTGAAATACAAAAGTTGCAACACTCGTGGAGTGTGATAATTAGATCTTTGGCGTGATACGAATACAGTGAAATGGTTTTACAGTTCCTTCAAGTACGGGGTAAAAAAATTTCCAATTTGGGGTTATGTTTTACAATTGGATAAGTTTAAGGGGTAAGTTGTTACAATTGAAAGTTGAGGGAGGCATTTGCAACATTTGGATAAGTTGAAGGGGTTATTTGTGTATTAGGCCAATAGTTTATTAGTTCCCACTTTTTTACCTAACACACTATTTAATATATAGTATTTTTATTTTAAAAACATATTATAAGGTCCTTATATTTTATTAATATTAACTATTTAGTCCTTTTATCTAGTTTTTTTTTTAGATTTTTAACCAAAATATCTTAGATTTTAAGACAGTTATAGTAAAAACAAAATGGTCATGTTACTCTGTTATTTTCTGTCTGCATGTTTATGCTAAATATAATGGTTAAAAATCTAGAAAAAAATAGACAAAAGAACCAAATAGTTAATATTGATAAAAGATATGAATCTTATAATATGTTTTTTTTTTTAAATAGAAAGACTAAATAGTGTGTTAGATAAAAAGGAAGAACTCATAAATTATATACCTTTTTAACTATTCAAAATATTCAATTTTATTTGATTGCTCCTTAAATTTTCAAATTATTCCTTCAATTTAAATAAAAATGTTTATTTAATTCCAATAAATTATCATAAAATATAATCAATTGATTATTTGATTGTAAAAAAAATGAATAAGGTATCAAAATAGGTCTAAAGTTTTTAGGGAAGTACCAATTTAGGTTCAACGTTCAAAATAGCACTAATATAGACTTCACGTTTACAACATAATATCAATTTAGGCCTAACGTTTACAATATAGCATCAAATTAGGCTTCACGTACAAAATAGCACTAATATAGGCTTAACGTTTACGAAATAATATGAATTTAAGCTTAAGGTTTACAAAATTTATCAAATTTAAGCTAAACGTCACAATTAAATTAACCATATTATATTGTTTTTCTAGGTAGAGGCTATGCTTACATTGTTTTTGACAAAGTAAGTTTTACGTTGTGTGCTTTCACCATTAAATTAATTTTACATTTAATCATCCAATGGTGAAAAACATCAAGTAGAGGCTATGCTTACATTGTTTTTGACAAAGTAAGCTTTACGTTGTGTGTTTTCACCATTGAATTAATTTTACACTCCATCATCCAATGGTGAAAAACATCAAGTAATGGTTACTTTGTCAAAAACAAAGTAACCATAGAAGGCACCTGCTTTCCTATTAACTTTATATGTTATCTTTTTTATTTAGTTCTATTTTCTTATTTATTATAATACAGTTAATTAGTATTCTTGTCCATTAAAACCTTATATTTGTTTTTCATCAATCATTCCATGATTCCTAAATTTCATGGCTCATGTAATATATATAAACTAAAAGTAATTGAATATCCATAATATTTAGTAGTCATGGAATCGTTGATGAAAAACAAATATAAGGTTTTAATTGGCAAGAATACTAATTAATTGTATTATAATAAATAAGAAAATAGAACTAAATAAAAAGATAACATCTAAAGTTAATAGGGAAAGAATATAATATGATTAATTTAATTATGATGTTTAGCTTAAATTGTATATATTTTGTAAACGTTAAGCTTAAATTCGTATTATTTTGTAAACGTTAAGCCTATAATGGTGCTATTTTGTACGTGAGGCCTAAATTGATGCTATATTGTAAACGTTAAGCCTAAATTGATATTATGTTGTAAACGTTGAGCCTATATTGGTGATATTTTGAACATTGAGCCTAAATTGGTACTTCCCTAAAAACCTTAGGCCTATTTTGATACCTTATCTCTTAAAAAAAACCTAAGTTAAACGTGGAAAATGTATTGTAAACGTAAAAAAAAAAAGTAAAACAATTAAGATCGAGGTAATTTGATTCTAATATTAGAGAAGACAATCTTTATAGTACATCAAGTAATTATTTCATTTTTAATCTATTCTTTGAATTGTGTAATAACATTCTAAAACGCGCGTGCAATACATTTTCCGTATTTACTTTATTTTTACAAATAATTGATCAATTGATTATATTTTGTGTAAGTTCAGGAGGCTAATTGAACATTTTATGCAAGTTGAGAGGGTTATCGGGATACTTTAAAAGTTCATGGGGCTAATCAATTTTTTTGGACAAGTTCAGAGAGCAAATGATATATTAAGACTTTTAACTATTTCATCATAAAGGTTCACATTGAATCTTTTAAATATCGATCCACATTGATTAAAAAAATGTTAAAAGACTAACAATTAAGTTGTCACGTATAAGTTACTAAAAAAAAATTAAAACAAATGTTCAAATTGATCCTCAAAGTTGACATAGAAGGTAAATTTAGTCCAAATCAATTTTGTTTGGGTATCAATCCAGTTCGTAAAGTTGGTCAAAAATATCAAATTAACTCAGGGTCAAATCAGCTTTGAAAATATAATATATTTTTTTATATCCGAATTTTACCATGTACACTTTGATACTTAAAAAGTATTATATTTTGCACATCCGCAGAACGTTTTGGTGTCAGCACATTACTTTATATGATAATGCAGAATATCAATGCACTAATACCAAGGTTATCAAAAACCGGTTCAACCGGACCGGCTAGACAAAACGGTCCTGAGGTACCTAAAATTTGATAATGTTGAAATCCGTTAAAAAACCGTTGAACCGGCCGGTTGAACCATTAAACCAAAAACCCGGTCACGGTTTCACGGATCACAATGGTTCGAATTATAGCTGTAATATGGAAAATTAAAACTTAAGGCTTAAAGAGTAAAAAAGGCTTAAAGCACTATTTAGCCTTTGATCTATTCAAAATTTTATCATTTGGTCCCTAACTTATTATTTGGTCGTATTTGGCCCCTAATCTATCCCAAATTTGTGAACTTTCACCCATTTAGATTCAAACTTAACTGAATCATTATCTCATTGATAAGTAACGATATTTTGACACTTGAACTTAATAGATTTTAGTTTAGGATTTGTTTTTTGTTTTTTTAATCTAATTAATTATTTCCACATAATGTGGGAAAAAAACTTTAAGAAATATCATGTTTCAAGTTTAAGTGTCAAAATATCGTTACTTATCAATGAAATGAAGATTCCGTTAAGTATTTATACAAATTGAGTGAAATTTCACCAAATGGGATAGATCAATGACCAAATGTGACCAAATAAAATAATGCTTTAAACAAAAAATAAATAAATAAATAAATAATTATACTAGAATATTGAAATTTGAATGGATAATTAATTAGCACAATTAATGCAGTGGGTTTTGGTATTTGTATTTTTGCCGTTTCTAATTCCATTTCAACTTTCTATGTTTGATTTTTTTGAAACTTTCTAGTTTAGTTATGTGTGAGTTTTATTTCTTATTTTTCTATTTGTAATTTTGATATTATCATGTTTTCGGCTATTGCTGTTTGCTAATATAGTTTTTATTTTTACTTTTTAATTACTTAATTTTAACTTTTTATTAGAAGATACTCTCGCTTCGTTTCGGAAAAAAATAAAAATTAAACATATTTAACTTATAAAAATCGTAATTTTAAAATAATATTATATATAAAGTAATGAATAATGACATAAAAACAAAAATAAATAATATAAATCAGTTCATTCATGGAAATATAACAAATTAAATTGCATCAATTCTTTTTTTTTAAAAGCATACAAATTTAAAATAATTATCCTATAGAAATATCCGCTTGAATTTTATGATGATCAATAGGAGAAAAGCAAGATATTTTACCTTAACTTTGAAAAATGAGCTATATAGTCATGAATTAGAAAAAACATGAGTATTTAAAACAATTTTTTATATTTTTATTAAAAAATTACTGTGAAAAAGATAAGGAAAAGAACATCATAAGACCCCTGATCCTTTTTTTTTTTTATTGAACCTTTGATCTTTTATTTAGATATATTAAGTCTTTGATTATTTTCTTTTATCACATTAAGCCCCTGTTGACAAAAAAAAAAAAAGATTAGTTTTGAATATAAAATTTGGTTAATATCATGTTATTTGTTTCACATATATTCAAAATTTGTATCTTTCACAATTTGAAAACGGTTTTTGATACATGTAATGTGGTTACACAGAAACTGTAAAACTCTTAATTTAAATTGTAAAAAATATAATTTCAACATAGATGAAATAAATAACGACTTTTTAATGAAATTAGATGTTCCATAATTAAGTAATTTGACAATCAGGGGTCTAATGAAACCAAAAATAAACGATCAGAGGCTAATGTGTACAAATAAAATATCAATGACTTAATGAACTAAAATATGACAGATACCTAAAGATGCTTTTTACCACAAAAAAAAAAGTTATATTCGAAAAGCTTATTTAGACAATTATTGTTTAATTTGAATGTGAAAATCTGCTATCTAAGTAGATTCATTTTTTTTTTTTGGTAGAACTTATCTTTTCAATTGAGTTGGAGCTTGTAAAACTATCACTAAATTATAGTGATTGTTTTAACATCAAGTGTTCATTAAAACGATAAAATACAATGTGAAATCAAATATGATAAAAGAACGGTAGTAGGATTTGTAAGTGTGTTTTTTTTTTTTTAAGTTGAAAAATCATATTCAAAATTTTGTGGGAGTTTAAAATATATATAAATGGATGAACTAATATAAAATTGTTTTTTTTTTCTTCTCACCAACCTAATAATTTAAAAACTAATAAAGTGATGGGATAGTAACCCGCTAATATAATTAGCTAAAACACTAAATATGAGCAATAGAGCTAATCAGCTGAAACACTTACTTAGCAATTTATAAAATGAATTTTAATTTATTTTTTCTTTTAAAAAATAAGCTTATTATAAACACAACCTTTGTGTGAAACGGGTAATCAAAAGGCAGCATTTCTTATAGATTTTTGCAATTTTTATACCTACCACATGCTCTATACCACCTTTTATCAAAATTCTTAATAATATAAGGACAGTTTTAAAAAGCGAAGTAATAAATTAAATGAAATTATATTATAATAAAAACCTTATGTACACAATTGTAATATTTTGAATACATTAAATTTACTTCACACATGAACAGACAAATAAAATAATAAAGCAAATTAATACCATTAACAACTTCACTATCATATACCAACTGTATAATTTGTTTTTTTTTTTTATAATAATTAGAAAACAAATACTTCAGTGCAACATTATGCATAAGTTCCTTGTAGGGATACTAAAATATAACATTACAATATAATCATCAAAAAGAATAAATGGAGATTTTAGATGCAAACAAAATAGAGCAGGGACAAACAGAAAATTTACAAAATAGGTCATCAAACTTGAGACTGATTATTTGTAAAATCTCCAATAGTAGACTCATCCAATTTCAAATCTTGTACCTCCTTCACAAAAATAGTATTTTCCTTCTAAAACTGGTTTTCTAGCTATCAATTGTGAAGCATGAGTCTTCAATTGATTGTTCTCACTCACGCATTCATTACTAAGCTTTTAAGCTATTTGTGCCTGGAAATCAATGGTATATCATTTTCCTGGCCAACAAAGGTATATAGCAGTTAGTATCCATGGCTTTCAGACCTATAGTTCTTCGTAGTGGTAATTCAAAATGTCCAAAAACAAATTAACATCGATTATATAAAAAAATCACATGTGAACTTTATATATTTAACATGTATAAGAGGCTAATGAAACTATTATCTAA
Source organism: Euphorbia lathyris (assembly GCF_963576675.1). Taxonomy (NCBI): domain Eukaryota; kingdom Viridiplantae; phylum Streptophyta; class Magnoliopsida; order Malpighiales; family Euphorbiaceae; genus Euphorbia; species Euphorbia lathyris. The sequence continues at coordinate 20,179,483 of NC_088916.1, forward strand.
AACCAAATGCTCAAGAATGACCAAAAAAAGCTTAGGCAAAACCCAAAAACCCTTAAAAAATGCATGTTTCTGTTAGATGAAAAAATCTTTAATAATGCAAACAAAATGACTAAAAAAATACATTACCAGGATTAATAAGCCTAGATCGATACATTACCAATCACAAACAAATGTTAGCAAGCACAAAAGCATAGCTAATTAATTTGCAACGCTTTTTTAAACAAAAGAAATGAGCCAATCTATTTATGTAAAGTCAAATTAAGAAGTAATAGGAGAAAATATATAAGTTGTTGAAACACCTTTCCACATAATTTTGATTTGACAAAATTGTTTAAGTGTAATTAAAAAATATTCTAAACACACTAAGTTTAAATGCTTTGATTTATTCTACTAATGTGTTTGTTCAATGTTGAGTTAAATTGTTTATAAGACACAAAGATTAAAAGGCCCAAAGCCCAATACGGAAGTCAAAAGCCCAAGTCAAACAGTTTAAGGCAACTCGGCCCGCGTATGTCAAAACGCTGTCGTTATGTACAAAACGCAGCTCAGCGGAAGAAGGATCTAGAAGACCTTCGTGGAACAACTTCGGGACGAAGCTGCTGAGTTGATTCGACAAAGACTATAAGACAGCAGCTGAGCAAGAACAACTTCCAGACAAAGTGTTTCCACTTTGGGTAAAGTTCAGAAGACACAGAATGTTGTCTAGTTGACCTTACCATAAATGGAGAGACATTCTGCCGAGCTGACCAAAAGCTGACCGAGGATAGAAGATACTCAAATCTGATTGGCCGAGAGGTCTGAGCAAGATAGGATGACAACGACAGGAAGCCGTTTCCCTCCAACGGTTATTTCGAAATTCGAAATGACCGATGCCTCAGACGTCTCTATAAATAGAGCCCTTCAGTTGCTTCATTCCATACAGAACTTGATCAAGCCATTACGCTGACCAAAATTCTACGCAAAGTTCTGCAAGAAAAAGCAAAGCAATCTTACACTAAATTTCATATCTTTTGTGTAAAAGTCTAGAGTGATTATTCAATCATCTAAGGTGTCTTAGCAATCGTTGTTTAGGACAAACACTTATCATTTCTAGAGATTAGAAAGGAGAGGCTGAGTACTCGGTTATAGTACTCAGCGAGAGATTAGGATTGAGTAGAGGTATAGAGGAAGGTACTCTTGTTATACTCAGTTTCTAAGATTGTAAAAGGTTTGATGCTCTAGCGTTAAAGAGCTCAGTAGAGAATTCGAAATCTCGGAACGTGTTCCGGGGACAGGACGTAGGCTTGGAGGCCGAACCTGGATAAATCTGCTGAGTAACATATTTCTAACCTTAAACTCCTTTATTTATATATTGCTTGCTTAAACAAAAACTGACCAAGTAAAGAGGTCAAGCTGAGTTGTGCGCATTGAATATCTGAGCTCAGGAATAGACTCTAAGTGCTATCTCCTGACTCAAGTAAAGAAACTGACCTAGTCACTAGTTGACTAAGCCAGTATCTTGCTATTCACTCAGCGCCGCTGTTAAAACCTTTTTCTCACGAAAAAGAAGTCTGCCCTAACAAAAATTTTTGAATAGTTCCTAACCCCCCCTTGGAACTATACTTGTAACGTTATAAGGGACCAACAAGTGGTATCAGAGCTTAAAAGCTCACTGTAAAAGGTTTAACCACCTTGAGTTGATCCCTACTGTGGGCGAAAACAGCACTCGGTTTCTCCCAGGAAACCAAACAACTCAGATCTTACCTGAGGGGCTGTCCATTACTCGGCCTCCCCTATTCTTCAGGTCTAACTATACCTTCTGGAAGAATAGGATGAAAAATTTCATTCAGTCTACAAATATGAGTGCCTGGCTATCCATAGTCTAAGGTCCATTTGTACCTGTCGAAGTTGTGGCTAGCCAAACAGTTGTTAAAGTTGAGGCCAAATGGATAGAGGATGATCTCAAGAAGCTACAAAATCATGCTTCGGCTATAAACATGCTTCACTGTGCGCTTGATGCTACAGAATATAATAAAATCTCAGGTTGTGAGTCGGCGCAAGAGATCTGGAAGAAGCTGGAGGTCACCTACGAAGGAACCAATAAAGTAAAGGAGTCCAATGTGAACCAGCAGATGAGACTGTACGAGCTGTTCGAAATGAACAATGATGAGGGAATATCTGACATGAATGCAAGGTTTACAAACATCATCAATGAGCTCAAGAGACTTGGGAAGATCTTCACTGAGGAAGAACAAGTCAAGAAGATACTCAGGAGTCTTCCTAAAGACTGGCAAGCAAAGAAGACCGCTGTTGAGGAAGCTCAGGACTTAACCACCTATAAATATGACGAACTCATCGGCTCGCTGCTGACCCATGAGATATCAATGAAAAATTTCAAGGTGAAGGAAAAGTCTGAAGACAAGAAGCAAAAATCTCTTGTCATGAAAGCTGACTCCACTGATGGGAGCTCAACAGATGATGAAGAGATGGCTATGTTCACAAGGAAGATGAAAAGGCTGTTCAGAAAAAATGACAAATATTCTAAGGAGCCTTACAGAAAGTTTGATAAGTATAAAGCTGAGTCCAGCGACAGCAAATACAAGAAGGACAACTCAAAGCCCATTACATGCTTTGAATGTCATCAAACTGGCCATATCAAGTCAAGCTGCCCCACGCTGAGGAAAGAAAAGAAGAACGGCAAAAAGGCAATGGTGGCAACATGGAGCGACAGTGATGAGTCTTCATCAACAGAAGCTGAGGCCACCGAGTCAGCAAAGACATGCTTCATGGCTGACGAACTTGCTGAGCCGTGCGTCTCTAAGCATGATGACCCCTCCATTGCATCTGACGATGAGGAGCAATCAAATGAGGTAATATCACTTCCCCAGCTCAGAAATGAAATGGATAATGCCCTGAGTGACCTCTATACAGTTGTCAAAAAGTGTAATAAGAAAATTAGAGCACTCAGCAGGCGATGTGACGAGGTTGAAGAGGTCAAGCTAAGTGACCTCAGATTCCTTCTTCAGGACAACTCAACTT